>NW_026113012.1:0-47300 GCF_024323335.1 Lathyrus oleraceus
TCTGGACCTTTTCTGCTCCATTATCTTGTATTCCCAATCGCCCCGCGCTCGACGGAAATCGTACTCCTGGGATTTATACATACTTTTCAATCTTCCGATTTTGAAGAGTCTTCTTGGTTAATTCCAAAGGCCGTCGGACGTCTCGACGTCTTCTTATCGCTTCTCTACCCGTTCATTCGTCCCTGACTAGACCCTGCGGGGAATTTCTACAGACTTTCCAATCTTCCGATTTTGAAGAGTCTTCTTGATTATCATCAAGGATCGTCGTACGCCTCAACGTCTTCGTCATTCTTTCATATTCATTCGTCCCTGGTCGGACTCTCTGGGGATCTGTTACAAAGCTTTCACACCACAACCGGCAAGTGAATGGAAATACCTAACAGTTCCTGCAAAACAGATCGTTAGATAAAACCGTGCCCCGGGCGTGTCAAGATTTCAACACTTAGGTCACTCGACCTTCCAAATAAGATTTCAAGCTTTCCATCTTATAAACATGCATTGGAAGGAACCTGTATGTCTTAAAAAATGCAAGATTCTTTATCAAAAATATCTGGATGTTTTTGCAATCAAAGCGGTGATGAAAAACAAAAACAAAATTATTTGACTGAATATGCATTTTATTGATTGAAAAAATGTGGCTCAAATTGAGCAATACAAAGGAAGCAATTCCTGAAAAGAGGTAATTGCGCACAAAAGGAAAAATCTATCCTAATGGCAATGTGAAACCCGTGATCTCATCGAGTTCCAACTCAGTTACACCCCATATGTCCTCAGACTCTCCGCTTTCTGCCTTCTGAACAAGACAATTCCTGATTGATCCCCACCGGGTATTATCCATGATGCTTTAACCAAAGCGCAAACGATCATGCTAGACGCAGTTGTTCGTTTCAATCCCTCTTTTGCCTGGACCGCCCTTTCGGGTTTTCAGTCCACCGGGATACCCTTTTTTGCCCAAGTCGCCTTTTCAGGTTTTCGACTTGCCGGGTGTACATTTTTCATATTTATCCCTAATTTTTGCCCGAACCTTTCTTTCTGTTTTTTGGTTCGCCGGGATGCCCATTTTTTCCTGGACTATTTTGTTCTTTTCGTCCAGCGGGTCTCTTTATACGAAGTATTTTTTAACTGCGTCCGCATTCACAAGGGATGGAAAATCTTCGCCATCCATGGTCGTTAACAACAAGGCTCCACCAGAGAAAACCTTCTTGACCACGAATGGACCTTCATAGTTGGGTGTCCATTTGCCCCTTCGATCGTTTTGAGGAGGAAGGATCCTTTTCAGCACCATATCACCCACGTGATATACCCGAGGTCGTACCTTCTTGTCAAAAGCACGCTTCATCCTCTGCTGGTATAACTGCCCATGACATATGGCTGCCAGCCTCTTTTCCTCTATCAGGCTCAACTCTTCGTACCGGGTTCTTACCCATTCAGCCTCTTGCAACTTCACGTCCATCAGGACTCTTAAAGAGGGAATCTGAACTTCCACAGGTAATACGGCCTCCATCCCATATACCAATGAGAAAGGAGTTGCCCCAGTAGATGTACGTACCGACGTTCAATACCCATGCAATGCAAACGGCAACATCTCATGCCAGTCTTTGTAGGTTACCACCATTTTCTGCACAATCTTCTTTATATTCTTATTGGCTGCCTCAACCGCCCCATTCATCTTTGGACGATAAGGAGAAGAATTGTGATGTTCAATCTTGAATTCCCGGCACAATTCTGCCATCATCTTATTGTTCAAATTAGAACCATTATCAGTAATGATTCTCTCGGGAACCCCATATCTGCAAATGATATCTCTCTTGAGAAATCTGGCTACGACCTACTTCGTCACATTCGTATAAGAGGCTGCTTCAACCCACTTGGTGAAGTAATCAATAGCCACTAATATGAACCTGTGCCCATTCGAAGCCGTAGGCTCAATCTTTCCAATCATATCAATGCCCCACATAGCAAACGGCCATGGAGACGACATTAAGCTCAACGGATTTGGAGGCACGTGCACCTTATCAGCATAAATCTGGCATTTATGACATTTCCGCACGAAATTAAAACATTGGGCCTCCATTGTCATCCAGTAATAACCTGCTCTCAGCAGCTTCTTCACCATTGCATTCCCACTGGCATGGGTACCAAACGATCCCTCGTGAACTTCTTTCATCAACTGGCTTGCTTCTGCATCATCAACACATCTGAGCAAGACCCAATCAAAATTCCGCTTGTACAAAACCCCATCTTTATTCAGATAAAACACCATGGCCAACCTCCGAAGAGTCTTTCGGTCCTTTTTCGATGCTCCCTCAGGATACTCTTGCGTCTCAAGATAGCGCTTGATATCGAAATACCACGGCTTCTCATCATCAGGCGCCGTATCAACAGCAAACACATAAGCCGGTCTATCCAGACGTCCAACTTCCACACTGGGGAACTGATTCCACCTCTGCACCTTAATCAAGGCGGCCAGAGTAGCCAAAGCATCTGCCAAAGGATTCTCCTCTCTGGGCACATGATGCATCTTCACCTTGGTGAAAAACGTCAACAATCTCCTCGTATAATCCCGGTATGGAACCAAATGAGATTGATGCGTATACCATTTCCCGTTAACCTGATTTATCACCAGAGCTGAATCTCCATATATGACAAGGTTCTTGATCCTCAAATCAATCGCCTCTTCAATCCCCAATATGCAAGCTTCATATTCAGCCACGTTGTTGGTGCACTCAAATGTTAGCCGGGCAGCAAAAGGAATGTGGGATCCTTTCGGCGTAACCAAAACAGCACCAACACCGCTTCCATTCACGTTAACGGCCCCATCAAACATCAGAATCCATTCGGATTCAGGGTCAGGCCCCTCCTCCGGGATTGGTTCCTCGCAATCTTTCGATTTGAGAAACATGATGTCCTCATCAGGGAAATCAAACTTCATCGGTTGATAATCATCAATAGGTTGCTGAGCAAGGTAATCAGACAATACACTCCCCTTGATCGCTTTCTGAGAGGTATACTGTATATCATATTCTGTCAAAATCATTTGCCACCTCGCAACCCGTCCGGTCAATGCTGGCTTCTCAAAAATGTACTTGATTGGATCCATCTTGGAAATCAATAAAGTGGTATGAACCAACATGTACTGCCTTAGCCGGCGAGCAGCCCAGACCAAAGCACAACAAGTTTTCTCGAGCAGTGAATACCTTGCTTCACAGTCGGTAAACGTTTTGCTAAGGTAGTATATGGCATGCTCTTTTCGACCAGACTCATCATGCTGCCCCAATACACACCCCATAGACCCCTCGAGGACTGTCAGGTACAGAATTAACGGTCTTCCCTCCACAGGAGGCATCAGAATCGGAGGCTCCTGCAAATATTCTTTTATTCTTTCAAATGCCGCTTGGCAATCATCATTCCACCTGACCGTTTGATCTTTTCTCAACAATTTGAATATCGGTTCGCACGTGGCTGTTAGATGAGATATGAACCGCGAAATATAGTTCAATCTACCTAAGAAACCACGCACCTCCTTCTCCGTTCTCGGTTCAGGCATTTCTCTTATTGCTTTGACTTTTGCGGGATCAACCTCGATTCCTTTCTCACTCACAATGAACCCCAGCAATTTACCGGACCGCACTCCGAACGTGCACTTGTTCGGATTCAACCTCAGTCTGAACTGTCTCAGCCGGTCAAACAACTTGGCCAGATCTACCAAATGCCCCTCTTCTGTTTGGGACTTTGCTATCATGTCATCAACATAGCATTCGATTTCATGATGAATCATATCATGAAACAAAGTCACCATGGCCCTCTGATAAGTGGCACCGGCGTTTTTGAGACCAAATGGCATCACCTTGTAACAAAAGGTGCCCCACGGTGTAATGAACGTTGTTTTCTCCATATCATCTGGCGACATTTTGATTTGATTATAGCCAGAAAAGCCATCCATGAAGGAAAACACCGAGAATTGAGTTGTATTATCTACCAACACGTTAATGTGAGGTAATGGAAAATCATCTTTCGGACTAGCTCTGTTCAGATCTCGGTAGTCCACACACATTCTCACTTTCCCATCTTTCTTCGGGACTGGCACAATGTTCGCAACCCATGGCGGATAATTAGTGACAGCAAGGAAACCAGCATCTCACTGCTTCTGCACTTCCTCCTTAATCTTCATTGCCATGTCAGGTCAAGTTCTACGCAACTTCTGCTTCACTGGAGGACAATCTGCTCTCAACGGTAGCTTGTGCACAACGATATCGGTATCCAACCCTGGCATATCTTGATAAGACCAAGCAAAGATGTCGACATACTCTCTCAACAACGCTACCAATCTGCTCTTGACACTTTCCTCCAAAGCAGCCCCGATTTTCACTTCTTTCTTAACCTCGTCGGTACCCAAGTTCACAACCTCGATCGGCTCTTCGTGCGGCTGAATCACCTTCTCCTCTTGTTTCAACAACCTGGCTAATTCCCCTGGCAGTTCACAATCTTCTTCGTCTTCTTCTTCAGCAAGATAGATTGGATTATCGAAGTCATACAAGGGTGTAACAGGATTGTTATCAATGAGATCCTGAGAAGAATCGCATCTGCATGAATGTTGATTCATGCATTGCTTTAGAACCGGTGTGAGAAATTGAAAAAGAAAAATGAAACATTGCCATTTTTATTTGTTTTTATTTTTAAACTGTAAAAATAAATGAAAAACAGGGAACACCGCTTTTAACTGAAAAACATCCATTTATTCATGATGCAAATTTGCAAATTTAAACATGAGGTGGCCCTTACAATGAACCATTACGTGTCGGGCAACACGTAAGGCTTTCATGCATATAAAATGAAAACAAGAAAAATATTACTCTTCGAGGAGAGTGACCCGGATGATCTCTTCAGCCTTCCAGTTCTGGATTCCCATCCCTGGTGTGCACGGCTTTATCCATTGGTCAATTTCGCAGTCGCTATCAGCATCTTCACCCATCATGCAGATGCGATCCGGATCCAGCATTCCGGCGCTCGTGAATGTGACTGACGTACGACGTCCTCTGCCTTGCCCTGAGCCTCGGCCCGGCTGATACCCCACTCCAAATCGATCTTTCTTTGCAGGGACATCCATCATTTTGCCCCAACCAGGAGCCTCTCCACTCTTGACCACCTCAGCGGCCTGCTTGTACGAAGCAATGGACGGTTTCTCTTCTTCCTGCTTAGCAAACAGAGCATTCTCCACCTTAACGGTTTCGAAAGCCTGACTGGGTGTCTCCCAAATCTCACCATCCATCTCCACATATTTAAACGAGGATAGGTGGCTGACAAAGATGTCCTCCTCTCCACACACAGTAACGACTTGGCCTTCCCAGATATACTTCAGCTTCTGGTGCAAAGTCGAGGTAACTGCCCCAGCAGCATGAATCCACGGACGACCCAACAGGCAACTGTATGCCGGCTGAATATCCATGACATAGAAAGTCGACTTGAACACCTCAGGCCCAATCTTTACTGGCAGCTCTACCTCCCCAAACACGGCCCGCTTTGACCCATCAAATGCCCGCACTATCAAATCAGTCGGAGTCAAAATCAGCCCGTCACAATTAAGCTTTGCCAGAGCCTTCTTTGGCAACACATTCAAAGAGGAGCCGGTATCAACCAGCACATGCGAAAGCACGGCTCCTTTGCATTCCATAGCGATGTGTAAAGCCCGATTATGATTCCTCCCATCCACAGTTAGGTCCATGTCTGTAAAGCCCAGCCCATGACTGGAATGTACGTTAGACACCACTGTCTCCAACTGATTGATTGTGATCTCCTGAGGAACATAGGCTTTCTTCAAGATCTTCAGCAAAGCCTCTCTATGCCCCTCGGAGCTTAACAGCAATGACAGAATGGATATTTTGGACGGAGTCTGCTGCAAGTGATCAACCAACTTGTACTCTGACTTTTTGATGATCCTTAGAAATTCTTCAGCATCATCATCAAATTTTCCATCCGACCCCGCAGGCGCCGGTGTCACCACTGGAGTACTATTATCCACCACAGCCTTTCCTTTCGCCCTGGCTAAAGCCTCGGCCTTTTCTTTTTTATCTTTTTCTCCTTCACCTCCCCTCAGGGCCTCCGGAGCAAATAACCTTCCACTGCGAGTGAAACCGCTGGGACCGGCATTATCCACCTTTAGCACAGTGGTTTCACTTGCAGATTGTTCCTCCACTAACTTCTCACCGTTACAATAGACCTCCCCACCATAGTGCCACGGCTCGGCGTCATCTTTGTCGTAGGGAATTGGCCCAGGTACCGTGATGGTAACTGGAGCCGCTTCAGCAAGGTTCGACAAATCCACCGGGTCGAAGTAAATCGTTATGGTGGAGACCTCCTCTTTTCCCGCACCAGCCTTCTCAATCACAACACTGCCATCGTCCATTAAACCCTGAACAGTCTTCCTCAACAATGAGCACCCGTTAATAGAGACCATGCACTCAGCACACTCATGGCCACATCCCGGATAGACCACATTCAACAGCAACTGCCGCTTCACCTCAGCCAAAGGCGTCCTCAACTGATCCATAGACAACAACCCAACTCGACCCTCCTTGGAGATAACATTCACCCCCCTTTGACCATGCGCAGGCATGGGATTGGTGTTAACATTGGGAGATGGCGCGAAGTTGATTGCCTTTGAATCCACCAGGTCTTGAACTGTGTGCTTAAAAGCTTTACAGTTCTCAATGTTATGTCCGGGCGCACCGGAGTGGAACTCACACTTAGCATTCTCGTCATAGCTGGCTGGCCTTTGATCAGGTCTCAAAGGTGCCAGAGTCCTTGTCTGTACAAGCCCCAAATCCTGCAACTTCTTAAACAGGAAAGCGTAGGTCACCGGAGGTCTGTCAAATTGTCTATCCACTGCTCTCCCCCTGACCTGATACCCAGCTCTCTGCGGCCTTTGCTGGAATGGTTGTCTCTGTTGCTGTTGTTGCTGTTGTGATTGTACAGGCTGAGACTCAGCAGGAATGGTTACCGCAGCAGTGTGCTGAAAGTAACGATCCCTACTGGGTCCTCGTTGAGTGTAGACAGCGCTAGTATCCCCTTCCTTCTTCCTCTGTCCATTATTGCCGAATGGTTTCTTTGACCCTGAAGAAGAAGCATTACCACCCTGAATCTTCCCCAATTTCAACCAACTTTCTATCCGTTCCCCGGCTACCACGATATCAGAGAAATTTGTGACAGGACATCCGACCATCCTCTCAGCAAACGGCCCCTGCAGGGTCCCCATGAACAAATCTGACATCTCACGGTCAACCAGAGGAGGTTGCACTCTTGCAGCCAGTTCTCTCCACCGCTGAGCATACTCTTTAAATCCTTCATTGTTTTTCTGAGACATACCCTGCAGCTGGGTACGGCTCGGAGCCATGTCAGCATTAAACTGATATTGCTTGAAGAAAGCATCCCCAAGATCCTGCCAGTTTTTAATGTCCGAGGATTTCAACTTGGTATACCATTCCAGGGAACCTCCGGACAGGCTGTCCTGGAAAAAGTACATCCACAGTTTCTGATCCATGGTGTATGCAGAAATTTTACGGATGAAGGCCTGAAGATGGGTCTCTGGGCAAGAACTCCCATTATATCTGTCGAAAGTGGGCGCCTTAAACTTCTGTGGGATCACAATCCCTTCAACCAGCCCCATATTGGACATATTGACCACCCCAGGAGTGGCATAACTCTCCAATACTTTAATCTTTTCAGCCAGCAGCTGAATCTCCTTGTTCTGAGGCGGAGCACTGTAGGGAACGAATGGTTCATTCTGCATTAAAAACTGGTCAGCCTCCCTGTCTTCCTCCTGGTCTTCATCAAACCCATAGAATGGAGGCACAAAATTATCTTTCACATTCTGACTCGGCCCCGGTTGACCAGCAGCACCACCAAAACCACCGACATTATTCACAATACCAACAGTTGTCCTCTTTCCACCATCTCTAGACCCCAGCCCCTGGTTGGAGACTCCATCCAGGTTTACACCACTATTTGCTGCAGAAGCCCGCTCGAGCTTCTCGACTTTATCTGCCAGAGCTTTCTGACCAACTGCAAAGCCTTGCATGATGTTGATCAGCTCAGTCATCTTATCCTTCAGCTCGAGGATATCTGTGTTTGGAAGATCCATGAGTCTAGGAGTATTGCGTCTGGTGTAATATCTGTGAGGACGAGTTGAGTGCAAAGGTACAGTTCTACGAGCACGAGCAATGATTCCTGAAACAATCAAGCACGTTAGCAACAGATACCTGCAAAATAAAACACAGGTTATTATGATCAATGCATGAATGCAGTGTCTATCCATATGAGGACACTTTGTCTCTCGATCCTGGCATCCTTGAGACAAATAATAATCCGGCATCAACATTTTGACAATCAGCATTTGATTTTTATCGTGCAGATCGGAGATATATGACTTAGCATGATACCCCCAACCATGTGTGTGCTTGTGTGAGTGCATACGGTAAAGCAAATAAAGCTTGAAGATCAATCACTGAATGAAAAATCACCATCACATAGCAAAAAGTGCACAAACAGTGCCATAGTCATACATCAAACCAGATAAAATTCAAATACAATCCTCCAGAATCAAGAAAAAATACAAGCAAGTAGATTCCGTCAACAAGCCTGACGGTAATCCACAACAAATGAAAGATCTAGCTGGATGAGGGTCCCACAGATGGCCCTATCTCAGCTTCCATCCTCGAGAACTCTGCGGCGAACCTGAGCTCTGTATTCTCCTGCTGTAATCTCCCCACTTCTTTCTGGTGAATCTTCATCTGCCTGAAGTAATGATCTCTCTCTGCCATGTAGTGATCTCTCTCGGCGACGATCTTCATGTTCTCTAACTCCTTAACCCTCAGCTTAGCTTCCCACTCAGCAATAATCCTCAGATTCTCTGACTCCTTAACCCTCAGTTTTGCCTCCCACTCAGCAATGAGGACTCGAACTCTGTTATCCCTCTGATCTTTCACCAAGATTTGCCTTCTCTTCTCATCTTCAATAACCTTTGAAGCTTTAGCCAATCTCTCTTTGGTGATGTCGTGCTCCCGATTGGATGATGCCAAGGCTTGGCTGATCTTCCCATAATAGGCCGTATCCATCTCAAAGCGCTTTGCTTCCAGGGCGTGTCGCTTGTCTTGATCTTCCATTTTTACCTTGAACTCTTGATTAACCCTCTGAACCCGAGCAACAGTTATTTCCAACTCCGCCTTCTCTGCAAGCAGCTGATCTCTGGCTCTCTTCATCTCGAGAAATTCTTCCATACTGACAGAAGAACTTGGACCCTCAATCACGGGACACCAAGGATCACCTCCTGGAAATGGTAGAAGTGTGAGCTCTATCCTCTTCCGCAACCAATCCTCAAATAATGGAAAATACCGACAGTTAACTTTGCCAAATGGAACCTTTCCTTTCCTCTGAATGTTACGCCATGACCCAGACACCTGCATCAACTTGTCCTGATTGCCCTCAATCGAGAAGTAAAAGGACTCCTGAGTCTCACACTCAAGGGGAGGAACCTCCATAGCAAATCCCATCTGTCTCCTAAGAAGCGTTGGGTTGTAATTGATGCAACCCTGAACTCCTATGAGAGGCACATTGGGAAAATCCCCGCAGCTATATATAAAATTCCGTCCAGCCAAACCATTATGAGTCCATGCCATGTCATCAGCCCTCAACCCCATCAACCTGAAGGACCACTTGACCGAAGGATCAAGATGAGCAAAAGCACCTCTGGAAGGCAAATACCCCATAAACCACCTGAAGAGTAACTGAGCACAGCACCGGATCAAACCACCACGCCGCTTCTCATTCCTGTTATGAACCGAGTAATAAACATCTCCGATCAGAGTAGGAATAGGGTTTCTCTGCATGAACAATCTGATGGCATTATGGTCCACAAAGCTCTTCTGATTAGGAAACAGGATAACCCCATAAATGCTCGCAGCAATCAAAGCACAAACCGTCTTCCAATCACCCACAACCGCGTGTTCCTTGGCCTTAGCTTCCAAGAAACTCAAGTGAAAACCCGGTAATTTTCCTTTCTCCTTCAAACCCTCCTTGATTATTTCCGGACTCAAATAAAGAGCACGGGAAATCCCAAGGACGTCAGGCTCTCTCCTAATAGCACAAAAAGGAATCTGATCGCGGATCTGAACACCCAGGATGCTAGCATAATCCTCCATCAGAGGTCCCAACAAATAGTCCGGAAATACAAAGCATCTCAGCCCCGGGTCATAGAACTGGAGAAGAGTATGAATGGCGCTTCTGTCACTGTCAGTGAGTCTGAAAACCATCTTCAGGATACTACCGTATGACTCCCTGAACATCCCCACATGGTCAGGTGTAATCAATGCAATCATATCTCTCAACTCATCAATCTCTGGGTTGAAGAAACTGTAGACAACATCATGCTTCAAACCGGTTCTCATCTCTAGCAGAAAGTCTCTCAACCAGGATCCCAATCAAAAATGTCCCTGCATATGGATAAACATGTGTTAGATGCAGGTAAATGCAAAATGTAATGATGCTGATGAATGAATGCAATGCATTGCCATCCTCCAAGTCATCTGATCATCTTTTGTCCTGAACCACAACTCGGATCTCTGAACTGATCACAACCATCTGAGGAATATGCAACCACAAATCCGACCCACGGGTTCCAAAATAAACGGAAGAAAGATACATCATCATCATCATCAGCCTCTGAGTAAATAACCACTGAATCTCTTAATCGGCCCGGGGAATCCTGAAATAAACGGATCCCCACTGATAAATACCACGGACAGCATTCCGGCGTCTCGGCAATAAATGACCATAAATCCGACTGATAAATACAACTCTGATCCACGGAACAATTAGTCATCATCTGATCATACATCTGAAAGAATCACCCTCCCCTCACAGGTAAATTCTAATCAGGTCATCCTAAGGCGGATAATAGTCTCGACAATCGGGCGGAGATACTCAATGGGTTTGCCCTTTCGGGTGTGCCATTGTAGCTCCCTTAAGATCGTCTAAACCAAAGATCCGGGAAATGATCGGTCACCAGAGTCAATAGTTCAGATGAAGTAACTCAACCAAAGTGGAGTACCCCACAGAGGCAAGCACTATCAAATGAACCTCGTCTGGCTTGTGGTATGTCACGTTGCAACAATATGCTGATAAAGAAAATGAGGAACGCGAGACCACACTAATCCTAGGTGTATACTCGGGCCTGGGTTTTAGCCCCACTCAGAACACCCACCCCAAACAGAGGAACCACCTGCACAGAGGACGGCAACAACATGATAGTATGATGCATGCAGATATTTATGCAAATATATACAATGGTTAGAATAATAAATGCAATAAATAAAGCAAGACAAGCAACCTAAACTATCCTAGAACGCTAGGAAGGACTCGCTTAGGGAAGATGGACCAGCGCAGGTCAACATCTTTAGTCCCCAGCAGAGTCGCCAGCTGTCGCATCCACGAAAAAACAACCGGCGGGACTCAAATAAAAAACACAACACAGAGCCGCCACTGCGCGTTATTTATCCCAATATAGGGAAAGGAAACGCTCAGAGAAACCTGGAAAGGAAATGGTCTCGCGACCAAAGAGAAAGGGTAAGGGAGTCGGTTACGCAAGGGGAAGGTATTAGCACCCCTCACGTCCGTCGTACTCGACGGGATCCACGCTCTAAAATAAAGAATAGGTTGCTAAAACATCACACACACACACAAGGAACACAGGTGGGGTTAAGAGAAGGGAGCTCGATAGGACATCGCATCCTATGCCTACATATCTCGTCTGGAACGAGAATCAGAGCTGTTGTAGTTCGGCTCACGCACGCCAAACAACACACGCACCCAAACAGGCAAACGTGGAGCCTGAATGCCAATCAATGGGCTTACATCAGCATCCGAACCAAAACACGCACAAAACGGCAAACGTGGAGCCCGACTGCCAATCACTGGGCTTATGTCGGCATCCGAGCCAAACACACAATCAGATAACAAGTAAACACACACAAAAAGAAAAAGGTTGCCCGGAGTGGTCTCGCACGACCACCTGCCTACATACCTCGTCTGGAACAAGGATCAGGGCGATGTAGTTCCCCCTAAAGGGAAGGAAAATCTAGCCAGAAACCAGGGGAAGACACACTACCAGGGAGCTGTACTCGAGCCTAGTGTTGTCATGCATCATTACCCTACGTTCAGGTTTCTATCCTACTTGCCTAAGCAAACTACTCCTATCCAGGAAATAGGCAAGCATACAAGCATACATCAAATGAGAACAAGCATCTCAAACAGATATCCACATAGCACACACTATAACCAAACAAATGGGCTCAATCAATAGGTGTAACTGCCGAAGCAATTCATCTGTACATGGGTGTTAGTCGCTCTTAACCTTGCCATTACGAGGCTAAGGTGAAGCAGATGAAAAGGTGAAGTGAGGATGAGACCTCACAGCTCTTATCCCTGACCAGGGAGAGCTTCTGACAAAGGAGCGTGGGTCCAGAATGGAGGGACCCTTCTACGCTCAAAGACTCTGACTCGATCGTGCAACAGCACAGGATCTTGGGTTTGTGTCCCAATGCATCAACACACAGCCGTGTGAGCAGAGGGACGACTCACAGAATAGTGGGGGATAGATTGCATATCCCTAACTTCCACCAATTGCCTCATAGAGGACTTCACCTGCTTAGGCACAATATTAAACAATCACAAGCATCGCCTCTTAAGGAGGACTTCAGACAGTTTGCCCGGCCAAATAACAGACCGGGTCTCCAGACTACATGAAGAATAGAAGTCCTACCTCAAGTGGTTTAAAAATCAAGCAGCAGCAAGCAAGTTCTTAAAAGAACTGTAAGCAACTAAATGTACCTGAAAACAATCAAGTATCATCAGTACTCAGACAGACAACAATAAACAGCAAATGTTAATCAGTCAGACTATACAGATTAATGCACACAAGTTAATGCACATAAGTGCAAGCTATAGGCTCAAGCCCAAGCTTCACAACCTACAAAACAATTTCATGTTAGTTCTCAACATCAAACAACATCAACTTAATTGACTTGGTTCAATCTCCTTAAGCATTGTGCTTTTCATCCTGAAAAATCAAGCAAATGTGAGAAACTGGACCACTAGGCCAAGCCTAGGGTCCAAAAGAGAGAAAAAATTCTAAACAGCAAGCAATCTCCAACCAAACTCAAATTAACACAAATAGAAAGCCAAGGCAATTGATCCCATGTTTATATCATTCACCATATTCATTTTATGCACAAAACAAATCAAACTAGGTCAAATGCAACACCAAACATCCAAACAGAACTATTGCATTCAATTCCACATCAAAACAATTCCAAAAATCCTCAAATAATTTACACCTAAACAGCACATATTCAAGGTATAGCATGTCAATTTTCAGCTCAATTGGACAAAAGGAACTATGTCAATGAAAATCAAGAAAAGCAGACACAAATACTCAAACCAAACCATGACATCAACACATGCATTCACTTCAAAAATTCATAAGTCAATGAAAACAATTAAGAAATGAATGGGACCAAAACAGGGATGTCCTACAATGTGTCTACAACCAGCATACCAACTTTCATGTTCATCTAAAACCATATGAGGATTTCACATCAAATTTACAAACATGTGTCACATGGGCTTGCACATTTGACCAACAGAGATGAAAAATACCAATCAAATTGAAAATGCCACATAAAAATCCAGAAAAATTCACATAGCATCTTAACATATCAATGAACATCCGTGCAAAATTTCAAGCCATTTCAACAAGCCTAGGTCATGAAAATAAATCCAGAAAGTTGACCTAGCTAGGTGTGACACAAATTGTCACACCTAGATTCAAAAATTCATAACTCAATCACCAGGTATCCAAAATTCACACAATTTATATGTAAATCACCATCAGCATGTCTACAATCACCACAAAAATTTTCAGACATTTATTTTAAGGCAGGAGAATTTCACAATGGAAATGGCAAAATGTGTCAAAATTGTATACAAGTCAAACATCCCTAGGTCAAACCAATTTTTCACCAAGCACAATTTCTAAAATTATGTCCATAAAATTCTACAGGGAAAATGGAAGCTATAGAAAAAATCCTCCTATTTTTTGGACTTTCCATTAATTTTTTATGATTTTTCTAATGTTTATGTGATTTATTAAATATTTATTCAATGTTTTATTAAATTAAATGGAAGCAGTGGCAGTTTGGTAATTTTCCAGGTCCGGTCCCTAAACTCTGTCGTTTCACTAATTTGGTGTAGGCACGTGATTGGTCAAAATCTGGCGCGGCAAACATGATTCAAATGTGGAATTGCAAAAATTTGGATCAAACAGTAAAACAATTCAGAAAACCATCTTCTTCTTCGCACAACTCAACCTCCATGTCCAAAATTGGTTTTGCTCAAATCTCAATGAAAATGGACAAACTCATATCCGTTGGAAAGGTCTCAATGCCAGGATTACAAATATGTCCATGAATCATCCTAATTCTTCCTAAATTCTCTGGATCGAGCGTTTTAGGTTTTGCTCTCAAGACTTCAAATCGAAATATCTCAACCTATGTTTCATCATAATCAAAACTAAACCTAGCATTGGATTCTACATTAAACGAACTACAAAACGCATACAAGCATCGGAGCAATAGTGAGATTCGAAATTTGAGCACCTGGATATGGCAGTAGTGATATTGATGTTCTTCGTGCGTGTAATGTCAAAACAGATGTAGTAGAAGCTCCAAGAAGTTGAATGCGATGCTCAGGTTCGATTGATTTTGCTCCTAGTGCACGAAATTCTCAAAAACCATGGATGGAGCAAACTTGGACAGTTGCATTTGGTGATGAATTCGACCTTGCCTTGCCAAAACAGATGGAGTAGACGATGATTGGAGATCAACTCAAAAAGAATCTTGCAAAATGATGGAGAATCGAGAGAGTTTCGATGGATTTTGTCTTTTGTGTTCTTGAGAGCAATGGATGAATTTGGAGAATTTTTGGATTGTGATTTGTGAAATTGTGAATTCTGTTATGAATTAGTTAGAATTAGGATTATATATCTCCTCTTAATCCATGCTTAATCACTCTAATTAGCAAAATACAAAGTGATTAGCAAATGTGTCATTTTCAAGCCAAGGGCAAAATGGTAATTGCATATGCCAGCTCATTGCCAGCTCAATGCCAGCTCACACAAACCCTAAACACCTGTCATGAACTGTTGCCACTTGTTTCATGTTCATTGGACATGTATTTCTCATTCTCCACATGTGATGGCTATGTCATACATTTTCAAGTCCATTTCAAAAGCCAATTCTCAAACCATGAAGCCTTTGCATGTTATGAGTATTCCAACAAGTTTCAAATGCCATTTGTGAAGTGTTGCAAAAATCCCCATCCAAAAATTCCCATTATTTCACAAGTTGGACAATTTTGCCCCTGGTTCATTTAACTGTACAGTTGAAATTTGACTTTTTGCATTGACCATTTTTAATAAAATCCAATTATGCACCATGAAAGTACATGTCAAATGGAGTTTGTGCATATAAAGAACATCCAATTTGGACACTCCATGTGGAAGTTATGCCCTCCTGATTATGGGTCATTTCTGAAATTCACTGGACCATAACTTGCCAACCATACATGAGAATTTCAAGTTCTTGGACTTTTTAGAAAGGTGAGAACAAGATCTACAACTTTCATGTTGAACAAATTTTCATTTGAAGCTTCCTTGGACACGTGGTCTTGAGGTCAAAAACTTTCCATTTTTGGAAACTTCTATTACAAGTCACTTTCTATTTTTGGCAATTCTTGTCCTGACTTGATTTTCTCCATTCTTAAGCTTTGAAAAGTCAAATAACACTTGTTCCAACATGAATGAAGTGTATCCAACTCATTTCCACCTCCAAATTCATAAAATCATGTACAGTTGACCACAGTTGACTTTTTCAACTGACAGATGAATTTGGCAATGCATAGATCAATCTGAGCCCCAATTCTCTGATGAAATGGCCCAAGGATGAAACCCTAGCCTCAATTAGCTCCATATAATCATAAAATGATCCTCATCTCCGTCATAAACCCCATCTCCTGATCATGCCCTGATTGGCCCAATGCAACTGATTAGGGTTGACTAGTGGTCAAAACGCTAATCTCAAGGAAGGAGCTTCAACACTTGATGAAATCAAACCACGATGATGATGATGAATCATTGTAATCAAGATGAAGACCAATATCCTTTGAGAACCATGAAACCCTAATTTGGACCTCCACATCCTCAGATGATTAATGACCAGTCCAATGAAACCCTAGCTTGCACATGACCTCCTCATCTTCTGATCAAGACTTGGGAGAATGGCTTGCACAATGTAACCACATGATATGCAATATGCAATGCCTAATGACCTAAAAATGATATGCAATATGGTAATGCTAGTCCCAAGAGAGGAGGGCAAATTTTGAGGTGTTACACTATGATAGACAACATTTGAAGTTTGTTAGAAATACTGAAATGCAATATAAGGAAGTTAGTAAGAAGTTCGTTATGATGATTTTATAATTAATTTTTTTGATACTCATGATTTTTGACTAAAAGTTATTATGCATTTATCATTGTTGTTTTATAATATTCCTACATGAACTTACTAGATAGATCACAGGATCAGATAATGTAATATTCACTTAACTAGTTGTTATGTTTTGGTGCAATGCTCCACTCTACGTGTATACTTCTTGTGTTTCTCCTTCTTTTGGTGAAAGATGTGTTTTTGCAAAACACAATTTAATTCTAAAGTTTGATGGGAAAAAAGAGTGAAATGATTGTGTGTTTATACCTGGGAGACAATTATCTTATTTATAGAGTGGCTAAAATTTAATATGTTCCATGCAATTAATATTTCCTCTCTGGTGATCTCTTGAATATCCAGTGAAAAATTATGTGTTGATTTTTTTATTAAAACCCATTTTGAGATAGGTTTTATTAACTATTTAGTTTTAATAAAATCCATAGATATCAAAATAGTGTGAACACGTCGTTGCTCAAAGAAGTGCGGAAAATAAAATTTTGGTTTTCAGGGATGACCTCAGATTCAACTTATCGCGGTGTGCCATGTTCATAAACTGAGGTAGACATGTCAAATTTCGTGGCATTGGTGTTTGAAATTCTTCATGTTTTGTACTTTGAGTTGTAGATTTTCTTAGTAAACGATCCATAATATATTTGAGTTGGGATACTTAGGATCATACATTTAAACAAGTACCCAAACCCTTTTGATGTTTAATAAGTATTCGGTTTAAAAAGTATTTAAAAAATTAAAAAATTGAATGTTTTACTAGATGGAATTTATCTAAGTAGATCTGTTGTACTAATGTTGTACATGTGCTTCATAGAATTGCATATATGGCATGAGGTTGAAGTCTAATATTTGGATTACATTAACGCATTATCATTTTGACGCGCTTATGATCTTGGTTGTGACTCATTTGTGGTATGTACCGTTAGGCTAACATGTTGATGAGAATGCTAGTTTATGAGACGCTATCACGCTCTTATGATCTATTGATCTTGGTTAATGTTGTTTCATGTGAATCATTGAATATGGATCATTCGTAGTTGTTGATGAAATGTTTCCATCACATATTTTACTCTCTTTGTCTTCCATTTCAAGTAATAAATGGTCACACACAACTCTTTCTAATTTTGAAGTATTCCATAATCTATTCTTTCCTTTTATCAAGAACGTTGATTCTCCCATTATTCTATATTTGTAGGTCGTACAAAAAAATACCTCTTTTTGGGAATATTAATTAAGACATTTATTTGTTGAAAATTAAATTTGATGTCACAAATGGTATCTACTTTTCTCTTGGTTGGGGACACATAATAATTTTAGTATCTTTTATATCTATAAATAAATATTATAAAATATTTATTTTGATATTTAAGAATCATAACAAGTTTGTAAAAGCGTCAAACTAGTTGGAGTTTTACAATTTTGAAACAAATTCTTAAGTTGCAAATTCTCATTAGTAAGTGGCTCAACAATATTTCACATAGCCAAAGTATCCGCAGAATCACCAAATAAGATATCTCTTCAAGTCGCAATAAAACAATAGGCATTATTTTCTTATAAAAATAATTATTCTAATACTTCTTAAATAATAATTTCAATATGAAATGCAAAATATTTAAATGTTTTTACTTTATTGCAAATTTTATCTATATAAAAATTGGTCGTTATACAGATTTACATAATAAACCAAATCAAACTTATCACACAAAGAGGTTGGCCTATTGGTGAAGACCTGGGACTTGAGAGTTTGCTCCTCTTAATGTTTCAAGTTCAACACCTGGTAGTGTCAACTTTTTGTTATTTATCTCCTTTGTTATTTTTTACTTTTGTTTAAGGTCCCAATAAAATCTACTATTTATTTATCATCTTATCATTTAAATATTGTTCGTAAATGTCTTTTAAAATTGCATTTAAATGCTCTATTTTTATTCTTGTAACAATCATTTAAGTATTATTAATAAATACTCTAATTCTATAAGACAGGAGTGCAGAAGTAATTTACTTCGACGATGAGTATAATATATTTCACAAAATATATTCAAATGTTTGCAATTTGTCATAGCTCGACTTAGTATTATCTTAATTAAATAAAACAAAAAGTAGAAATTTCTCATAATTTTAATTCTTGATGTACACTATGATAGACAACATTTGAAGTTTGTTAGAAATACTGAAATGCAATATAAGGAAGTTAGTAAGAAGTTCGTTATGATGATTTTATAATTAATTTTTTTGATACTCATGATTTTTGACTAAAAGTTATTATGCATTTATCATTGTTGTTTATAATATTCCTACATGAACTTACTAGATAGATCACAGGATCAGATAATGTAATATTCACTTAACTAGTTGTTATGTTTTGGTGCAATGCTCCACTCTACGTGTATACTTCTTGTGTTTCTCCTTCTTTTGGTGAAAGATGTGTTTTTGCAAAACACAATTTAATTCTAAAGTTTGATGGGAAAAAAGAGTGAAATGATTGTGTGTTTATACCTGGGAGACAATTATCTTATTTATAGAGTGGCTAAAATTTAATATGTTCCATGCAATTGATATTTCCTCTCTGGTGATCTCTTGAATATCAAGTGAAAAATTATGTGTTGATTTTTTTATTAAAACCCATTTTGAGATAGGTTTTATTAACTATTTAGTTTTAATAAAATCCATAGATATCAAAATAGTGTGAACACGTCGTTGCTCAAAGAAGTGCGGAAAATAAAATTTTTGGTTTTCAGGGATGACCTCAGATTCAACTTATCGCGGTGTGCCATGTTCATAAACTGAGGTAGACATGTCAAATTTCGTGGCATTGGTGTTTGAAATTCTTCATGTTTTGTACTTTGAGTTGTAGATTTTCTTAGTAAACGATCCATAATATATTTGAGTTGGGATACTTAGGATCATACATTTAAACAAGTACCCAAACCCTTTTGATGTTTAATAAGTATTCGGTTTAAAAAGTATTTAAAAAATTAAAAAATTGAATGTTTTACTAGATGGAATTTATCTAAGTAGATATGTTGTACTAATGTTGTACATGTGCTTCATAGAATTGCATATATGGCATGAGGTTGAAGTCTAATATTTGGATTACATTAACGCATTATCATTTTGACGCGCTTATGATCTTGGTTGTGACTCATTTGTGGTATGTACCGTTAGGCTAACATGTTGATGAGAATGCTAGTTTATGAGACGCTATCACGCTCTTATGATCTATTGATCTTGGTTAATGTTGTTTCATGTGAATCATTGAATATGGATCATTCGTAGTTGTTGATGAAATGTTTCCATCACATATTTTACTCTCTTTGTCTTCCATTTCAAGTAATAAATGGTCACACACAACTCTTTCTAATTTTGAAGTATTCCATAATCTATTCTTTCCTTTTATCAAGAACGTTGATTCTCCCATTATTCTATATTTGTAGGTCGTACAAAAAAATACCTCTTTTGGGAATATTAATTAAGACATTTATTTGTTGAAAATTAAATTTGATGTCACAAATGGTATCTACTTTTCTCTTGGTTGGGGACACATAATAATTTTAGTATCTTTTATATCTATAAATAAATATTATAAAATATTTATTTTGATATTTAAGAATCATAACAAGTTTGTAAAAGCGTCAAACTAGTTGGAGTTTTACAATTTTGAAACAAATTCTTAAGTTGCAAATTCTCATTAGTAAGTGGCTCAACAATATTTCACATAGCCAAAGTATCCGCAGAATCACCAAATAAGATATCTCTTCAAGTCGCAATAAAACAATAGGCATTATTTTCTTATAAAAATAATTATTTTAATACTTCTTAAATAATAATTTCAATATGAAATGCAAAATATTTAAATGTTTTTACTTTATTGCAACTTTTATCTATATAAAAATTGGTCGTTATACAGATTTACATAATAAACCAAATCAAACTTATCACACAAAGAGGTTGGCCTATTGGTGAAGACCTGGGACTTGAGAGTTTGCTCCTCTTAATGTTTCAAGTTCAACACCTGGTAGTGTCAACTTTTTGTTATTTATCTCCTTTGTTATTTTTTACTTTTGTTTAAGGTCCCAATAAAATCTACTATTTATTTATCATCTTATCATTTAAATATTGTTCGTAAATGTCTTTTAAAATTGCATTTAAATGCTCTATTTTTATTCTTGTAACAATCATTTAAGTATTATTAATAAATACTCTAATTCTATAAGACAGGAGTGCAGAAGTAATTTACTTCGACGATGAGTATAATATATTTCACAAAATATATTCAAATGTTTGCAATTTGTCATAGCTCGACTTAGTATTATCTTAATTAAATAAAACAAAAAGTAGAAATTTCTCATAATTTTAATTCTTGATGTACACTATGATAGACAACATTTGAAATTTGTTAGAAATACTGAAATGCAATATAAGGAAGTTAGTAAGAAGTTCGTTATGATGATTTTATAATTAATTTTTTTGATACTCATGATTTTTGACTAAAAGTTATTATGCATTTATCATTGTTGTTTTATAATATTCCTACATGAACTTACTAGATAGATCACAGGATCAGATAATGTAATATTCACTTAACTAGTTGTTATGTTTTGGTGCAATGCTCCACTCTACGTGTATACTTCTTGTGTTTCTCCTTCTTTTGGTGAAAGATGTGTTTTTGCAAAACACAATTTAATTCTAAAGTTTGATGGGAAAAAAGAGTGAAATGATTGTGTGTTTATACCTGGGAGACAATTATCTTATTTATAGAGTGGCTAAAATTTAATATGTTCCATGCAATTGATATTTCCTCTCTGGTGATCTCTTGAATATCAAGTGAAAAATTATGTGTTGATTTTTTTATTAAAACCCATTTTGAGATAGGTTTTATTAACTATTTAGTTTTAATAAAATCCATAGATATCAAAATAGTGTGAACACGTCGTTGCTCAAAGAAGTGCGGAAAATAAAATTTTTGGTTTTCAGGGATGACCTCAGATTCAACTTATCGCGGTGTGCCATGTTCATAAACTGAGGTAGACATGTCAAATTTCGTGGCATTGGTGTTTGAAATTCTTCATGTTTTGTACTTTGAGTTGTAGATTTTCTTAGTAAACGATCCATAATATATTTGAGTTGGGATACTTAGGATCATACATTTAAACAAGTACCCAAACCCTTTTGATGTTTAATAAGTATTCGGTTTAAAAAGTATTTAAAAAATTAAAAAATTGAATGTTTTACTAGATGGAATTTATCTAAGTAGATCTGTTGTACTAATGTTGTACATGTGCTTCATAGAATTGCATATATGGCATGAGGTTGAAGTCTAATATTTGGATTACATTAACGCATTATCATTTTGACGCGCTTATGATCTTGGTTGTGACTCATTTGTGGTATGTACCGTTAGGCTAACATGTTGATGAGAATGCTAGTTTATGAGACGCTATCACGCTCTTATGATCTATTGATCTTGGTTAATGTTGTTTCATGTGAATCATTGAATATGGATCATTCGTAGTTGTTGATGAAATGTTTCCATCACATATTTTACTCTCTTTGTCTTCCATTTCAAGTAATAAATGGTCACACACAACTCTTTCTAATTTTGAAGTATTCCATAATCTATTCTTTCCTTTTATCAAGAACGTTGATTCTCCCATTATTCTATATTTGTAGGTCGTACAAAAAAATACCTCTTTTTGGGAATATTAATTAAGACATTTATTTGTTGAAAATTAAATTTGATGTCACAAATGGTATCTACTTTTCTCTTGGTTGGGGACACATAATAATTTTAGTATCTTTTATATCTATAAATAAATATTATAAAATATTTATTTTGATATTTAAGAATCATAACAAGTTTGTAAAAGCGTCAAACTAGTTGGAGTTTTACAATTTTGAAACAAATTCTTAAGTTGCAAATTCTCATTAGTAAGTGGCTCAACAATATTTCACATAGCCAAAGTATCCGCAGAATCACCAAATAAGATATCTCTTCAAGTCGCAATAAAACAATAGGCATTATTTTCTTATAAAAATAATTATTTTAATACTTCTTAAATAATAATTTCAATATGAAATGCAAAATATTTAAATGTTTTTACTTTATTGCAACTTTTATCTATATAAAAATTGGTCGTTATACAGATTTACATAATAAACCAAATCAAACTTATCACACAAAGAGGTTGGCCTATTGGTGAAGACCTGGGACTTGAGAGTTTGCTCCTCTTAATGTTTCAAGTTCAACACCTGGTAGTGTCAACTTTTTGTTATTTATCTCCTTTGTTATTTTTTACTTTTGTTTAAGGTCCCAATAAAATCTACTATTTATTTATCATCTTATCATTTAAATATTGTTCGTAAATGTCTTTTAAAATTGCATTTAAATGCTCTATTTTTATTCTTGTAACAATCATTTAAGTATTATTAATAAATACTCTAATTCTATAAGACAGGAGTGCAGAAGTAATTTACTTCGACGATGAGTATAATATATTTCACAAAATATATTCAAATGTTTGCAATTTGTCATAGCTCGACTTAGTATTATCTTAATTAAATAAAACAAAAAGTAGAAATTTCTCATAATTTTAATTCTTGATGTACACTATGATAGACAACATTTGAAATTTGTTAGAAATACTGAAATGCAATATAAGGAAGTTAGTAAGAAGTTCGTTATGATGATTTTATAATTAATTTTTTTGATACTCATGATTTTTGACTAAAAGTTATTATGCATTTATCATTGTTGTTTTATAATATTCCTACATGAACTTACTAGATAGATCACAGGATCAGATAATGTAATATTCACTTAACTAGTTGTTATGTTTTGGTGCAATGCTCCACTCTACGTGTATACTTCTTGTGTTTCTCCTTCTTTTGGTGAAAGATGTGTTTTTGCAAAACACAATTTAATTCTAAAGTTTGATGGGAAAAAAGAGTGAAATGATTGTGTGTTTATACCTGGGAGACAATTATCTTATTTATAGAGTGGCTAAAATTTAATATGTTCCATGCAATTGATATTTCCTCTCTGGTGATCTCTTGAATATCAAGTGAAAAATTATGTGTTGATTTTTTTATTAAAACCCATTTTGAGATAGGTTTTATTAACTATTTAGTTTTAATAAAATCCATAGATATCAAAATAGTGTGAACACGTCGTTGCTCAAAGAAGTGCGGAAAATAAAATTTTTGGTTTTCAGGGATGACCTCAGATTCAACTTATCGCGGTGTGCCATGTTCATAAACTGAGGTAGACATGTCAAATTTCGTGGCATTGGTGTTTGAAATTCTTCATGTTTTGTACTTTGAGTTGTAGATTTTCTTAGTAAACGATCCATAATATATTTGAGTTGGGATACTTAGGATCATACATTTAAACAAGTACCCAAACCCTTTTGATGTTTAATAAGTATTCGGTTTAAAAAGTATTTAAAAAATTAAAAAATTGAATGTTTTACTAGATGGAATTTATCTAAGTAGATCTGTTGTACTAATGTTGTACATGTGCTTCATAGAATTGCATATATGGCATGAGGTTGAAGTCTAATATTTGGATTACATTAACGCATTATCATTTTGACGCGCTTATGATCTTGGTTGTGACTCATTTGTGGTATGTACCGTTAGGCTAACATGTTGATGAGAATGCTAGTTTATGAGACGCTATCACGCTCTTATGATCTATTGATCTTGGTTAATGTTGTTTCATGTGAATCATTGAATATGGATCATTCGTAGTTGTTGATGAAATGTTTCCATCACATATTTTACTCTCTTTGTCTTCCATTTCAAGTAATAAATGGTCACACACAACTCTTTCTAATTTTGAAGTATTCCATAATCTATTCTTTCCTTTTATCAAGAACGTTGATTCTCCCATTATTCTATATTTGTAGGTCGTACAAAAAAATACCTCTTTTTGGGAATATTAATTAAGACATTTATTTGTTGAAAATTAAATTTGATGTCACAAATGGTATCTACTTTTCTCTTGGTTGGGGACACATAATAATTTTAGTATCTTTTATATCTATAAATAAATATTATAAAATATTTATTTTGATATTTAAGAATCATAACAAGTTTGTAAAAGCGTCAAACTAGTTGGAGTTTTACAATTTTGAAACAAATTCTTAAGTTGCAAATTCTCATTAGTAAGTGGCTCAACAATATTTCACATAGCCAAAGTATCCGCAGAATCACCAAATAAGATATCTCTTCAAGTCGCAATAAAACAATAGGCATTATTTTCTTATAAAAATAATTATTTTAATACTTCTTAAATAATAATTTCAATATGAAATGCAAAATATTTAAATGTTTTTACTTTATTGCAACTTTTATCTATATAAAAATTGGTCGTTATACAGATTTACATAATAAACCAAATCAAACTTATCACACAAAGAGGTTGGCCTATTGGTGAAGACCTGGGACTTGAGAGTTTGCTCCTCTTAATGTTTCAAGTTCAACACCTGGTAGTGTCAACTTTTTGTTATTTATCTCCTTTGTTATTTTTTACTTTTGTTTAAGGTCCCAATAAAATCTACTATTTATTTATCATCTTATCATTTAAATATTGTTCGTAAATGTCTTTTAAAATTGCATTTAAATGCTCTATTTTTATTCTTGTAACAATCATTTAAGTATTATTAATAAATACTCTAATTCTATAAGACAGGAGTGCAGAAGTAATTTACTTCGACGATGAGTATAATATATTTCACAAAATATATTCAAATGTTTGCAATTTGTCATAGCTCGACTTAGTATTATCTTAATTAAATAAAACAAAAAGTAGAAATTTCTCATAATTTTAATTCTTGATGTACACTATGATAGACAACATTTGAAATTTGTTAGAAATACTGAAATGCAATATAAGGAAGTTAGTAAGAAGTTCGTTATGATGATTTTATAATTAATTTTTTTGATACTCATGATTTTTGACTAAAAGTTATTATGCATTTATCATTGTTGTTTTATAATATTCCTACATGAACTTACTAGATAGATCACAGGATCAGATAATGTAATATTCACTTAACTAGTTGTTATGTTTTGGTGCAATGCTCCACTCTACGTGTATACTTCTTGTGTTTCTCCTTCTTTTGGTGAAAGATGTGTTTTTGCAAAACACAATTTAATTCTAAAGTTTGATGGGAAAAAAGAGTGAAATGATTGTGTGTTTATACCTGGGAGACAATTATCTTATTTATAGAGTGGCTAAAATTTAATATGTTCCATGCAATTGATATTTCCTCTCTGGTGATCTCTTGAATATCAAGTGAAAAATTATGTGTTGATTTTTTTATTAAAACCCATTTTGAGATAGGTTTTATTAACTATTTAGTTTTAATAAAATCCATAGATATCAAAATAGTGTGAACACGTCGTTGCTCAAAGAAGTGCGGAAAATAAAATTTTTGGTTTTCAGGGATGACCTCAGATTCAACTTATCGCGGTGTGCCATGTTCATAAACTGAGGTAGACATGTCAAATTTCGTGGCATTGGTGTTTGAAATTCTTCATGTTTTGTACTTTGAGTTGTAGATTTTCTTAGTAAACGATCCATAATATATTTGAGTTGGGATACTTAGGATCATACATTTAAACAAGTACCCAAACCCTTTTGATGTTTAATAAGTATTCGGTTTAAAAAGTATTTAAAAAATTAAAAAATTGAATGTTTTACTAGATGGAATTTATCTAAGTAGATCTGTTGTACTAATGTTGTACATGTGCTTCATAGAATTGCATATATGGCATGAGGTTGAAGTCTAATATTTGGATTACATTAACGCATTATCATTTTGACGCGCTTATGATCTTGGTTGTGACTCATTTGTGGTATGTACCGTTAGGCTAACATGTTGATGAGAATGCTAGTTTATGAGACGCTATCACGCTCTTATGATCTATTGATCTTGGTTAATGTTGTTTCATGTGAATCATTGAATATGGATCATTCGTAGTTGTTGATGAAATGTTTCCATCACATATTTTACTCTCTTTGTCTTCCATTTCAAGTAATAAATGGTCACACACAACTCTTTCTAATTTTGAAGTATTCCATAATCTATTCTTTCCTTTTATCAAGAACGTTGATTCTCCCATTATTCTATATTTGTAGGTCGTACAAAAAAATACCTCTTTTTGGGAATATTAATTAAGACATTTATTTGTTGAAAATTAAATTTGATGTCACAAATGGTATCTACTTTTCTCTTGGTTGGGGACACATAATAATTTTAGTATCTTTTATATCTATAAATAAATATTATAAAATATTTATTTTGATATTTAAGAATCATAACAAGTTTGTAAAAGCGTCAAACTAGTTGGAGTTTTACAATTTTGAAACAAATTCTTAAGTTGCAAATTCTCATTAGTAAGTGGCTCAACAATATTTCACATAGCCAAAGTATCCGCAGAATCACCAAATAAGATATCTCTTCAAGTCGCAATAAAACAATAGGCATTATTTTCTTATAAAAATAATTATTTTAATACTTCTTAAATAATAATTTCAATATGAAATGCAAAATATTTAAATGTTTTTACTTTATTGCAACTTTTATCTATATAAAAATTGGTCGTTATACAGATTTACATAATAAACCAAATCAAACTTATCACACAAAGAGGTTGGCCTATTGGTGAAGACCTGGGACTTGAGAGTTTGCTCCTCTTAATGTTTCAAGTTCAACACCTGGTAGTGTCAACTTTTTGTTATTTATCTCCTTTGTTATTTTTTACTTTTGTTTAAGGTCCCAATAAAATCTACTATTTATTTATCATCTTATCATTTAAATATTGTTCGTAAATGTCTTTTAAAATTGCATTTAAATGCTCTATTTTTATTCTTGTAACAATCATTTAAGTATTATTAATAAATACTCTAATTCTATAAGACAGGAGTGCAGAAGTAATTTACTTCGACGATGAGTATAATATATTTCACAAAATATATTCAAATGTTTGCAATTTGTCATAGCTCGACTTAGTATTATCTTAATTAAATAAAACAAAAAGTAGAAATTTCTCATAATTTTAATTCTTGATGTACACTATGATAGACAACATTTGAAATTTGTTAGAAATACTGAAATGCAATATAAGGAAGTTAGTAAGAAGTTCGTTATGATGATTTTATAATTAATTTTTTTGATACTCATGATTTTTGACTAAAAGTTATTATGCATTTATCATTGTTGTTTTATAATATTCCTACATGAACTTACTAGATAGATCACAGGATCAGATAATGTAATATTCACTTAACTAGTTGTTATGTTTTGGTGCAATGCTCCACTCTACGTGTATACTTCTTGTGTTTCTCCTTCTTTTGGTGAAAGATGTGTTTTTGCAAAACACAATTTAATTCTAAAGTTTGATGGGAAAAAAGAGTGAAATGATTGTGTGTTTATACCTGGGAGACAATTATCTTATTTATAGAGTGGCTAAAATTTAATATGTTCCATGCAATTGATATTTCCTCTCTGGTGATCTCTTGAATATCAAGTGAAAAATTATGTGTTGATTTTTTTATTAAAACCCATTTTGAGATAGGTTTTATTAACTATTTAGTTTTAATAAAATCCATAGATATCAAAATAGTGTGAACACGTCGTTGCTCAAAGAAGTGCGGAAAATAAAATTTTTGGTTTTCAGGGATGACCTCAGATTCAACTTATCGCGGTGTGCCATGTTCATAAACTGAGGTAGACATGTCAAATTTCGTGGCATTGGTGTTTGAAATTCTTCATGTTTTGTACTTTGAGTTGTAGATTTTCTTAGTAAACGATCCATAATATATTTGAGTTGGGATACTTAGGATCATACATTTAAACAAGTACCCAAACCCTTTTGATGTTTAATAAGTATTCGGTTTAAAAAGTATTTAAAAAATTAAAAAATTGAATGTTTTACTAGATGGAATTTATCTAAGTAGATCTGTTGTACTAATGTTGTACATGTGCTTCATAGAATTGCATATATGGCATGAGGTTGAAGTCTAATATTTGGATTACATTAACGCATTATCATTTTGACGCGCTTATGATCTTGGTTGTGACTCATTTGTGGTATGTACCGTTAGGCTAACATGTTGATGAGAATGCTAGTTTATGAGACGCTATCACGCTCTTATGATCTATTGATCTTGGTTAATGTTGTTTCATGTGAATCATTGAATATGGATCATTCGTAGTTGTTGATGAAATGTTTCCATCACATATTTTACTCTCTTTGTCTTCCATTTCAAGTAATAAATGGTCACACACAACTCTTTCTAATTTTGAAGTATTCCATAATCTATTCTTTCCTTTTATCAAGAACGTTGATTCTCCCATTATTCTATATTTGTAGGTCGTACAAAAAAATACCTCTTTTTGGGAATATTAATTAAGACATTTATTTGTTGAAAATTAAATTTGATGTCACAAATGGTATCTACTTTTCTCTTGGTTGGGGACACATAATAATTTTAGTATCTTTTATATCTATAAATAAATATTATAAAATATTTATTTTGATATTTAAGAATCATAACAAGTTTGTAAAAGCGTCAAACTAGTTGGAGTTTTACAATTTTGAAACAAATTCTTAAGTTGCAAATTCTCATTAGTAAGTGGCTCAACAATATTTCACATAGCCAAAGTATCCGCAGAATCACCAAATAAGATATCTCTTCAAGTCGCAATAAAACAATAGGCATTATTTTCTTATAAAAATAATTATTTTAATACTTCTTAAATAATAATTTCAATATGAAATGCAAAATATTTAAATGTTTTTACTTTATTGCAACTTTTATCTATATAAAAATTGGTCGTTATACAGATTTACATAATAAACCAAATCAAACTTATCACACAAAGAGGTTGGCCTATTGGTGAAGACCTGGGACTTGAGAGTTTGCTCCTCTTAATGTTTCAAGTTCAACACCTGGTAGTGTCAACTTTTTGTTATTTATCTCCTTTGTTATTTTTTACTTTTGTTTAAGGTCCCAATAAAATCTACTATTTATTTATCATCTTATCATTTAAATATTGTTCGTAAATGTCTTTTAAAATTGCATTTAAATGCTCTATTTTTATTCTTGTAACAATCATTTAAGTATTATTAATAAATACTCTAATTCTATAAGACAGGAGTGCAGAAGTAATTTACTTCGACGATGAGTATAATATATTTCACAAAATATATTCAAATGTTTGCAATTTGTCATAGCTCGACTTAGTATTATCTTAATTAAATAAAACAAAAAGTAGAAATTTCTCATAATTTTAATTCTTGATGTACACTATGATAGACAACATTTGAAATTTGTTAGAAATACTGAAATGCAATATAAGGAAGTTAGTAAGAAGTTCGTTATGATGATTTTATAATTAATTTTTTTGATACTCATGATTTTTGACTAAAAGTTATTATGCATTTATCATTGTTGTTTTATAATATTCCTACATGAACTTACTAGATAGATCACAGGATCAGATAATGTAATATTCACTTAACTAGTTGTTATGTTTTGGTGCAATGCTCCACTCTACGTGTATACTTCTTGTGTTTCTCCTTCTTTTGGTGAAAGATGTGTTTTTGCAAAACACAATTTAATTCTAAAGTTTGATGGGAAAAAAGAGTGAAATGATTGTGTGTTTATACCTGGGAGACAATTATCTTATTTATAGAGTGGCTAAAATTTAATATGTTCCATGCAATTGATATTTCCTCTCTGGTGATCTCTTGAATATCAAGTGAAAAATTATGTGTTGATTTTTTTATTAAAACCCATTTTGAGATAGGTTTTATTAACTATTTAGTTTTAATAAAATCCATAGATATCAAAATAGTGTGAACACGTCGTTGCTCAAAGAAGTGCGGAAAATAAAATTTTTGGTTTTCAGGGATGACCTCAGATTCAACTTATCGCGGTGTGCCATGTTCATAAACTGAGGTAGACATGTCAAATTTCGTGGCATTGGTGTTTGAAATTCTTCATGTTTTGTACTTTGAGTTGTAGATTTTCTTAGTAAACGATCCATAATATATTTGAGTTGGGATACTTAGGATCATACATTTAAACAAGTACCCAAACCCTTTTGATGTTTAATAAGTATTCGGTTTAAAAAGTATTTAAAAAATTAAAAAATTGAATGTTTTACTAGATGGAATTTATCTAAGTAGATCTGTTGTACTAATGTTGTACATGTGCTTCATAGAATTGCATATATGGCATGAGGTTGAAGTCTAATATTTGGATTACATTAACGCATTATCATTTTGACGCGCTTATGATCTTGGTTGTGACTCATTTGTGGTATGTACCGTTAGGCTAACATGTTGATGAGAATGCTAGTTTATGAGACGCTATCACGCTCTTATGATCTATTGATCTTGGTTAATGTTGTTTCATGTGAATCATTGAATATGGATCATTCGTAGTTGTTGATGAAATGTTTCCATCACATATTTTACTCTCTTTGTCTTCCATTTCAAGTAATAAATGGTCACACACAACTCTTTCTAATTTTGAAGTATTCCATAATCTATTCTTTCCTTTTATCAAGAACGTTGATTCTCCCATTATTCTATATTTGTAGGTCGTACAAAAAAATACCTCTTTTTGGGAATATTAATTAAGACATTTATTTGTTGAAAATTAAATTTGATGTCACAAATGGTATCTACTTTTCTCTTGGTTGGGGACACATAATAATTTTAGTATCTTTTATATCTATAAATAAATATTATAAAATATTTATTTTGATATTTAAGAATCATAACAAGTTTGTAAAAGCGTCAAACTAGTTGGAGTTTTACAATTTTGAAACAAATTCTTAAGTTGCAAATTCTCATTAGTAAGTGGCTCAACAATATTTCACATAGCCAAAGTATCCGCAGAATCACCAAATAAGATATCTCTTCAAGTCGCAATAAAACAATAGGCATTATTTTCTTATAAAAATAATTATTTTAATACTTCTTAAATAATAATTTCAATATGAAATGCAAAATATTTAAATGTTTTTACTTTATTGCAACTTTTATCTATATAAAAATTGGTCGTTATACAGATTTACATAATAAACCAAATCAAACTTATCACACAAAGAGGTTGGCCTATTGGTGAAGACCTGGGACTTGAGAGTTTGCTCCTCTTAATGTTTCAAGTTCAACACCTGGTAGTGTCAACTTTTTGTTATTTATCTCCTTTGTTATTTTTTACTTTTGTTTAAGGTCCCAATAAAATCTACTATTTATTTATCATCTTATCATTTAAATATTGTTCGTAAATGTCTTTTAAAATTGCATTTAAATGCTCTATTTTTATTCTTGTAACAATCATTTAAGTATTATTAATAAATACTCTAATTCTATAAGACAGGAGTGCAGAAGTAATTTACTTCGACGATGAGTATAATATATTTCACAAAATATATTCAAATGTTTGCAATTTGTCATAGCTCGACTTAGTATTATCTTAATTAAATAAAACAAAAAGTAGAAATTTCTCATAATTTTAATTCTTGATGTACACTATGATAGACAACATTTGAAATTTGTTAGAAATACTGAAATGCAATATAAGGAAGTTAGTAAGAAGTTCGTTATGATGATTTTATAATTAATTTTTTTGATACTCATGATTTTTGACTAAAAGTTATTATGCATTTATCATTGTTGTTTTATAATATTCCTACATGAACTTACTAGATAGATCACAGGATCAGATAATGTAATATTCACTTAACTAGTTGTTATGTTTTGGTGCAATGCTCCACTCTACGTGTATACTTCTTGTGTTTCTCCTTCTTTTGGTGAAAGATGTGTTTTTGCAAAACACAATTTAATTCTAAAGTTTGATGGGAAAAAAGAGTGAAATGATTGTGTGTTTATACCTGGGAGACAATTATCTTATTTATAGAGTGGCTAAAATTTAATATGTTCCATGCAATTGATATTTCCTCTCTGGTGATCTCTTGAATATCAAGTGAAAAATTATGTGTTGATTTTTTTATTAAAACCCATTTTGAGATAGGTTTTATTAACTATTTAGTTTTAATAAAATCCATAGATATCAAAATAGTGTGAACACGTCGTTGCTCAAAGAAGTGCGGAAAATAAAATTTTTGGTTTTCAGGGATGACCTCAGATTCAACTTATCGCGGTGTGCCATGTTCATAAACTGAGGTAGACATGTCAAATTTCGTGGCATTGGTGTTTGAAATTCTTCATGTTTTGTACTTTGAGTTGTAGATTTTCTTAGTAAACGATCCATAATATATTTGAGTTGGGATACTTAGGATCATACATTTAAACAAGTACCCAAACCCTTTTGATGTTTAATAAGTATTCGGTTTAAAAAGTATTTAAAAAATTAAAAAATTGAATGTTTTACTAGATGGAATTTATCTAAGTAGATCTGTTGTACTAATGTTGTACATGTGCTTCATAGAATTGCATATATGGCATGAGGTTGAAGTCTAATATTTGGATTACATTAACGCATTATCATTTTGACGCGCTTATGATCTTGGTTGTGACTCATTTGTGGTATGTACCGTTAGGCTAACATGTTGATGAGAATGCTAGTTTATGAGACGCTATCACGCTCTTATGATCTATTGATCTTGGTTAATGTTGTTTCATGTGAATCATTGAATATGGATCATTCGTAGTTGTTGATGAAATGTTTCCATCACATATTTTACTCTCTTTGTCTTCCATTTCAAGTAATAAATGGTCACACACAACTCTTTCTAATTTTGAAGTATTCCATAATCTATTCTTTCCTTTTATCAAGAACGTTGATTCTCCCATTATTCTATATTTGTAGGTCGTACAAAAAAATACCTCTTTTTGGGAATATTAATTAAGACATTTATTTGTTGAAAATTAAATTTGATGTCACAAATGGTATCTACTTTTCTCTTGGTTGGGGACACATAATAATTTTAGTATCTTTTATATCTATAAATAAATATTATAAAATATTTATTTTGATATTTAAGAATCATAACAAGTTTGTAAAAGCGTCAAACTAGTTGGAGTTTTACAATTTTGAAACAAATTCTTAAGTTGCAAATTCTCATTAGTAAGTGGCTCAACAATATTTCACATAGCCAAAGTATCCGCAGAATCACCAAATAAGATATCTCTTCAAGTCGCAATAAAACAATAGGCATTATTTTCTTATAAAAATAATTATTTTAATACTTCTTAAATAATAATTTCAATATGAAATGCAAAATATTTAAATGTTTTTACTTTATTGCAACTTTTATCTATATAAAAATTGGTCGTTATACAGATTTACATAATAAACCAAATCAAACTTATCACACAAAGAGGTTGGCCTATTGGTGAAGACCTGGGACTTGAGAGTTTGCTCCTCTTAATGTTTCAAGTTCAACACCTGGTAGTGTCAACTTTTTGTTATTTATCTCCTTTGTTATTTTTTACTTTTGTTTAAGGTCCCAATAAAATCTACTATTTATTTATCATCTTATCATTTAAATATTGTTCGTAAATGTCTTTTAAAATTGCATTTAAATGCTCTATTTTTATTCTTGTAACAATCATTTAAGTATTATTAATAAATACTCTAATTCTATAAGACAGGAGTGCAGAAGTAATTTACTTCGACGATGAGTATAATATATTTCACAAAATATATTCAAATGTTTGCAATTTGTCATAGCTCGACTTAGTATTATCTTAATTAAATAAAACAAAAAGTAGAAATTTCTCATAATTTTAATTCTTGATGTACACTATGATAGACAACATTTGAAATTTGTTAGAAATACTGAAATGCAATATAAGGAAGTTAGTAAGAAGTTCGTTATGATGATTTTATAATTAATTTTTTTGATACTCATGATTTTTGACTAAAAGTTATTATGCATTTATCATTGTTGTTTTATAATATTCCTACATGAACTTACTAGATAGATCACAGGATCAGATAATGTAATATTCACTTAACTAGTTGTTATGTTTTGGTGCAATGCTCCACTCTACGTGTATACTTCTTGTGTTTCTCCTTCTTTTGGTGAAAGATGTGTTTTTGCAAAACACAATTTAATTCTAAAGTTTGATGGGAAAAAAGAGTGAAATGATTGTGTGTTTATACCTGGGAGACAATTATCTTATTTATAGAGTGGCTAAAATTTAATATGTTCCATGCAATTGATATTTCCTCTCTGGTGATCTCTTGAATATCAAGTGAAAAATTATGTGTTGATTTTTTTATTAAAACCCATTTTGAGATAGGTTTTATTAACTATTTAGTTTTAATAAAATCCATAGATATCAAAATAGTGTGAACACGTCGTTGCTCAAAGAAGTGCGGAAAATAAAATTTTTGGTTTTCAGGGATGACCTCAGATTCAACTTATCGCGGTGTGCCATGTTCATAAACTGAGGTAGACATGTCAAATTTCGTGGCATTGGTGTTTGAAATTCTTCATGTTTTGTACTTTGAGTTGTAGATTTTCTTAGTAAACGATCCATAATATATTTGAGTTGGGATACTTAGGATCATACATTTAAACAAGTACCCAAACCCTTTTGATGTTTAATAAGTATTCGGTTTAAAAAGTATTTAAAAAATTAAAAAATTGAATGTTTTACTAGATGGAATTTATCTAAGTAGATCTGTTGTACTAATGTTGTACATGTGCTTCATAGAATTGCATATATGGCATGAGGTTGAAGTCTAATATTTGGATTACATTAACGCATTATCATTTTGACGCGCTTATGATCTTGGTTGTGACTCATTTGTGGTATGTACCGTTAGGCTAACATGTTGATGAGAATGCTAGTTTATGAGACGCTATCACGCTCTTATGATCTATTGATCTTGGTTAATGTTGTTTCATGTGAATCATTGAATATGGATCATTCGTAGTTGTTGATGAAATGTTTCCATCACATATTTTACTCTCTTTGTCTTCCATTTCAAGTAATAAATGGTCACACACAACTCTTTCTAATTTTGAAGTATTCCATAATCTATTCTTTCCTTTTATCAAGAACGTTGATTCTCCCATTATTCTATATTTGTAGGTCGTACAAAAAAATACCTCTTTTTGGGAATATTAATTAAGACATTTATTTGTTGAAAATTAAATTTGATGTCACAAATGGTATCTACTTTTCTCTTGGTTGGGGACACATAATAATTTTAGTATCTTTTATATCTATAAATAAATATTATAAAATATTTATTTTGATATTTAAGAATCATAACAAGTTTGTAAAAGCGTCAAACTAGTTGGAGTTTTACAATTTTGAAACAAATTCTTAAGTTGCAAATTCTCATTAGTAAGTGGCTCAACAATATTTCACATAGCCAAAGTATCCGCAGAATCACCAAATAAGATATCTCTTCAAGTCGCAATAAAACAATAGGCATTATTTTCTTATAAAAATAATTATTTTAATACTTCTTAAATAATAATTTCAATATGAAATGCAAAATATTTAAATGTTTTTACTTTATTGCAACTTTTATCTATATAAAAATTGGTCGTTATACAGATTTACATAATAAACCAAATCAAACTTATCACACAAAGAGGTTGGCCTATTGGTGAAGACCTGGGACTTGAGAGTTTGCTCCTCTTAATGTTTCAAGTTCAACACCTGGTAGTGTCAACTTTTTGTTATTTATCTCCTTTGTTATTTTTTACTTTTGTTTAAGGTCCCAATAAAATCTACTATTTATTTATCATCTTATCATTTAAATATTGTTCGTAAATGTCTTTTAAAATTGCATTTAAATGCTCTATTTTTATTCTTGTAACAATCATTTAAGTATTATTAATAAATACTCTAATTCTATAAGACAGGAGTGCAGAAGTAATTTACTTCGACGATGAGTATAATATATTTCACAAAATATATTCAAATGTTTGCAATTTGTCATAGCTCGACTTAGTATTATCTTAATTAAATAAAACAAAAAGTAGAAATTTCTCATAATTTTAATTCTTGATGTACACTATGATAGACAACATTTGAAATTTGTTAGAAATACTGAAATGCAATATAAGGAAGTTAGTAAGAAGTTCGTTATGATGATTTTATAATTAATTTTTTTGATACTCATGATTTTTGACTAAAAGTTATTATGCATTTATCATTGTTGTTTTATAATATTCCTACATGAACTTACTAGATAGATCACAGGATCAGATAATGTAATATTCACTTAACTAGTTGTTATGTTTTGGTGCAATGCTCCACTCTACGTGTATACTTCTTGTGTTTCTCCTTCTTTTGGTGAAAGATGTGTTTTTGCAAAACACAATTTAATTCTAAAGTTTGATGGGAAAAAAGAGTGAAATGATTGTGTGTTTATACCTGGGAGACAATTATCTTATTTATAGAGTGGCTAAAATTTAATATGTTCCATGCAATTGATATTTCCTCTCTGGTGATCTCTTGAATATCAAGTGAAAAATTATGTGTTGATTTTTTTATTAAAACCCATTTTGAGATAGGTTTTATTAACTATTTAGTTTTAATAAAATCCATAGATATCAAAATAGTGTGAACACGTCGTTGCTCAAAGAAGTGCGGAAAATAAAATTTTTGGTTTTCAGGGATGACCTCAGATTCAACTTATCGCGGTGTGCCATGTTCATAAACTGAGGTAGACATGTCAAATTTCGTGGCATTGGTGTTTGAAATTCTTCATGTTTTGTACTTTGAGTTGTAGATTTTCTTAGTAAACGATCCATAATATATTTGAGTTGGGATACTTAGGATCATACATTTAAACAAGTACCCAAACCCTTTTGATGTTTAATAAGTATTCGGTTTAAAAAGTATTTAAAAAATTAAAAAATTGAATGTTTTACTAGATGGAATTTATCTAAGTAGATCTGTTGTACTAATGTTGTACATGTGCTTCATAGAATTGCATATATGGCATGAGGTTGAAGTCTAATATTTGGATTACATTAACGCATTATCATTTTGACGCGCTTATGATCTTGGTTGTGACTCATTTGTGGTATGTACCGTTAGGCTAACATGTTGATGAGAATGCTAGTTTATGAGACGCTATCACGCTCTTATGATCTATTGATCTTGGTTAATGTTGTTTCATGTGAATCATTGAATATGGATCATTCGTAGTTGTTGATGAAATGTTTCCATCACATATTTTACTCTCTTTGTCTTCCATTTCAAGTAATAAATGGTCACACACAACTCTTTCTAATTTTGAAGTATTCCATAATCTATTCTTTCCTTTTATCAAGAACGTTGATTCTCCCATTATTCTATATTTGTAGGTCGTACAAAAAAATACCTCTTTTTGGGAATATTAATTAAGACATTTATTTGTTGAAAATTAAATTTGATGTCACAAATGGTATCTACTTTTCTCTTGGTTGGGGACACATAATAATTTTAGTATCTTTTATATCTATAAATAAATATTATAAAATATTTATTTTGATATTTAAGAATCATAACAAGTTTGTAAAAGCGTCAAACTAGTTGGAGTTTTACAATTTTGAAACAAATTCTTAAGTTGCAAATTCTCATTAGTAAGTGGCTCAACAATATTTCACATAGCCAAAGTATCCGCAGAATCACCAAATAAGATATCTCTTCAAGTCGCAATAAAACAATAGGCATTATTTTCTTATAAAAATAATTATTTTAATACTTCTTAAATAATAATTTCAATATGAAATGCAAAATATTTAAATGTTTTTACTTTATTGCAACTTTTATCTATATAAAAATTGGTCGTTATACAGATTTACATAATAAACCAAATCAAACTTATCACACAAAGAGGTTGGCCTATTGGTGAAGACCTGGGACTTGAGAGTTTGCTCCTCTTAATGTTTCAAGTTCAACACCTGGTAGTGTCAACTTTTTGTTATTTATCTCCTTTGTTATTTTTTACTTTTGTTTAAGGTCCCAATAAAATCTACTATTTATTTATCATCTTATCATTTAAATATTGTTCGTAAATGTCTTTTAAAATTGCATTTAAATGCTCTATTTTTATTCTTGTAACAATCATTTAAGTATTATTAATAAATACTCTAATTCTATAAGACAGGAGTGCAGAAGTAATTTACTTCGACGATGAGTATAATATATTTCACAAAATATATTCAAATGTTTGCAATTTGTCATAGCTCGACTTAGTATTATCTTAATTAAATAAAACAAAAAGTAGAAATTTCTCATAATTTTAATTCTTGATGTACACTATGATAGACAACATTTGAAATTTGTTAGAAATACTGAAATGCAATATAAGGAAGTTAGTAAGAAGTTCGTTATGATGATTTTATAATTAATTTTTTTGATACTCATGATTTTTGACTAAAAGTTATTATGCATTTATCATTGTTGTTTTATAATATTCCTACATGAACTTACTAGATAGATCACAGGATCAGATAATGTAATATTCACTTAACTAGTTGTTATGTTTTGGTGCAATGCTCCACTCTACGTGTATACTTCTTGTGTTTCTCCTTCTTTTGGTGAAAGATGTGTTTTTGCAAAACACAATTTAATTCTAAAGTTTGATGGGAAAAAAGAGTGAAATGATTGTGTGTTTATACCTGGGAGACAATTATCTTATTTATAGAGTGGCTAAAATTTAATATGTTCCATGCAATTGATATTTCCTCTCTGGTGATCTCTTGAATATCAAGTGAAAAATTATGTGTTGATTTTTTTATTAAAACCCATTTTGAGATAGGTTTTATTAACTATTTAGTTTTAATAAAATCCATAGATATCAAAATAGTGTGAACACGTCGTTGCTCAAAGAAGTGCGGAAAATAAAATTTTTGGTTTTCAGGGATGACCTCAGATTCAACTTATCGCGGTGTGCCATGTTCATAAACTGAGGTAGACATGTCAAATTTCGTGGCATTGGTGTTTGAAATTCTTCATGTTTTGTACTTTGAGTTGTAGATTTTCTTAGTAAACGATCCATAATATATTTGAGTTGGGATACTTAGGATCATACATTTAAACAAGTACCCAAACCCTTTTGATGTTTAATAAGTATTCGGTTTAAAAAGTATTTAAAAAATTAAAAAATTGAATGTTTTACTAGATGGAATTTATCTAAGTAGATCTGTTGTACTAATGTTGTACATGTGCTTCATAGAATTGCATATATGGCATGAGGTTGAAGTCTAATATTTGGATTACATTAACGCATTATCATTTTGACGCGCTTATGATCTTGGTTGTGACTCATTTGTGGTATGTACCGTTAGGCTAACATGTTGATGAGAATGCTAGTTTATGAGACGCTATCACGCTCTTATGATCTATTGATCTTGGTTAATGTTGTTTCATGTGAATCATTGAATATGGATCATTCGTAGTTGTTGATGAAATGTTTCCATCACATATTTTACTCTCTTTGTCTTCCATTTCAAGTAATAAATGGTCACACACAACTCTTTCTAATTTTGAAGTATTCCATAATCTATTCTTTCCTTTTATCAAGAACGTTGATTCTCCCATTATTCTATATTTGTAGGTCGTACAAAAAAATACCTCTTTTTGGGAATATTAATTAAGACATTTATTTGTTGAAAATTAAATTTGATGTCACAAATGGTATCTACTTTTCTCTTGGTTGGGGACACATAATAATTTTAGTATCTTTTATATCTATAAATAAATATTATAAAATATTTATTTTGATATTTAAGAATCATAACAAGTTTGTAAAAGCGTCAAACTAGTTGGAGTTTTACAATTTTGAAACAAATTCTTAAGTTGCAAATTCTCATTAGTAAGTGGCTCAACAATATTTCACATAGCCAAAGTATCCGCAGAATCACCAAATAAGATATCTCTTCAAGTCGCAATAAAACAATAGGCATTATTTTCTTATAAAAATAATTATTTTAATACTTCTTAAATAATAATTTCAATATGAAATGCAAAATATTTAAATGTTTTTACTTTATTGCAACTTTTATCTATATAAAAATTGGTCGTTATACAGATTTACATAATAAACCAAATCAAACTTATCACACAAAGAGGTTGGCCTATTGGTGAAGACCTGGGACTTGAGAGTTTGCTCCTCTTAATGTTTCAAGTTCAACACCTGGTAGTGTCAACTTTTTGTTATTTATCTCCTTTGTTATTTTTTACTTTTGTTTAAGGTCCCAATAAAATCTACTATTTATTTATCATCTTATCATTTAAATATTGTTCGTAAATGTCTTTTAAAATTGCATTTAAATGCTCTATTTTTATTCTTGTAACAATCATTTAAGTATTATTAATAAATACTCTAATTCTATAAGACAGGAGTGCAGAAGTAATTTACTTCGACGATGAGTATAATATATTTCACAAAATATATTCAAATGTTTGCAATTTGTCATAGCTCGACTTAGTATTATCTTAATTAAATAAAACAAAAAGTAGAAATTTCTCATAATTTTAATTCTTGATGTACACTATGATAGACAACATTTGAAATTTGTTAGAAATACTGAAATGCAATATAAGGAAGTTAGTAAGAAGTTCGTTATGATGATTTTATAATTAATTTTTTTGATACTCATGATTTTTGACTAAAAGTTATTATGCATTTATCATTGTTGTTTTATAATATTCCTACATGAACTTACTAGATAGATCACAGGATCAGATAATGTAATATTCACTTAACTAGTTGTTATGTTTTGGTGCAATGCTCCACTCTACGTGTATACTTCTTGTGTTTCTCCTTCTTTTGGTGAAAGATGTGTTTTTGCAAAACACAATTTAATTCTAAAGTTTGATGGGAAAAAAGAGTGAAATGATTGTGTGTTTATACCTGGGAGACAATTATCTTATTTATAGAGTGGCTAAAATTTAATATGTTCCATGCAATTGATATTTCCTCTCTGGTGATCTCTTGAATATCAAGTGAAAAATTATGTGTTGATTTTTTTATTAAAACCCATTTTGAGATAGGTTTTATTAACTATTTAGTTTTAATAAAATCCATAGATATCAAAATAGTGTGAACACGTCGTTGCTCAAAGAAGTGCGGAAAATAAAATTTTTGGTTTTCAGGGATGACCTCAGATTCAACTTATCGCGGTGTGCCATGTTCATAAACTGAGGTAGACATGTCAAATTTCGTGGCATTGGTGTTTGAAATTCTTCATGTTTTGTACTTTGAGTTGTAGATTTTCTTAGTAAACGATCCATAATATATTTGAGTTGGGATACTTAGGATCATACATTTAAACAAGTACCCAAACCCTTTTGATGTTTAATAAGTATTCGGTTTAAAAAGTATTTAAAAAATTAAAAAATTGAATGTTTTACTAGATGGAATTTATCTAAGTAGATCTGTTGTACTAATGTTGTACATGTGCTTCATAGAATTGCATATATGGCATGAGGTTGAAGTCTAATATTTGGATTACATTAACGCATTATCATTTTGACGCGCTTATGATCTTGGTTGTGACTCATTTGTGGTATGTACCGTTAGGCTAACATGTTGATGAGAATGCTAGTTTATGAGACGCTATCACGCTCTTATGATCTATTGATCTTGGTTAATGTTGTTTCATGTGAATCATTGAATATGGATCATTCGTAGTTGTTGATGAAATGTTTCCATCACATATTTTACTCTCTTTGTCTTCCATTTCAAGTAATAAATGGTCACACACAACTCTTTCTAATTTTGAAGTATTCCATAATCTATTCTTTCCTTTTATCAAGAACGTTGATTCTCCCATTATTCTATATTTGTAGGTCGTACAAAAAAATACCTCTTTTTGGGAATATTAATTAAGACATTTATTTGTTGAAAATTAAATTTGATGTCACAAATGGTATCTACTTTTCTCTTGGTTGGGGACACATAATAATTTTAGTATCTTTTATATCTATAAATAAATATTATAAAATATTTATTTTGATATTTAAGAATCATAACAAGTTTGTAAAAGCGTCAAACTAGTTGGAGTTTTACAATTTTGAAACAAATTCTTAAGTTGCAAATTCTCATTAGTAAGTGGCTCAACAATATTTCACATAGCCAAAGTATCCGCAGAATCACCAAATAAGATATCTCTTCAAGTCGCAATAAAACAATAGGCATTATTTTCTTATAAAAATAATTATTTTAATACTTCTTAAATAATAATTTCAATATGAAATGCAAAATATTTAAATGTTTTTACTTTATTGCAACTTTTATCTATATAAAAATTGGTCGTTATACAGATTTACATAATAAACCAAATCAAACTTATCACACAAAGAGGTTGGCCTATTGGTGAAGACCTGGGACTTGAGAGTTTGCTCCTCTTAATGTTTCAAGTTCAACACCTGGTAGTGTCAACTTTTTGTTATTTATCTCCTTTGTTATTTTTTACTTTTGTTTAAGGTCCCAATAAAATCTACTATTTATTTATCATCTTATCATTTAAATATTGTTCGTAAATGTCTTTTAAAATTGCATTTAAATGCTCTATTTTTATTCTTGTAACAATCATTTAAGTATTATTAATAAATACTCTAATTCTATAAGACAGGAGTGCAAAAGTAATTTACTTCGACGATGAGTATAATATATTTCACAAAATATATTCAAATGTTTGCAATTTGTCATAGCTCGATTTAGTATTATCTTAATTAAATAAAAAAAAAGTAGAAATTTCTCATAATTTTAATTCTTGATGTACACTATGATAGACAACATTTGAAATTTGTTAGAAATACTGAAATGCAATATAAGGAAGTTAGTAAGAAGTTCGTTATGATGATTTTATAATTAATTTTTTTGATACTCATGATTTTTGACTAAAAGTTATTATGCATTTATCATTGTTGTTTTATAATATTCCTACATGAACTTACTAGATAGATCACAGGATCAGATAATGTAATATTCACTTAACTAGTTGTTATGTTTTGGTGCAATGCTCCACTCTACGTGTATACTTCTTGTGTTTCTCCTTCTTTTGGTGAAAGATGTGTTTTTGCAAAACACAATTTAATTCTAAAGTTTGATGGGAAAAAAGAGTGAAATGATTGTGTGTTTATACCTGGGAGACAATTATCTTATTTATAGAGTGGCTAAAATTTAATATGTTCCATGCAATTGATATTTCCTCTCTGGTGATCTCTTGAATATCAAGTGAAAAATTATGTGTTGATTTTTTTATTAAAACCCATTTTGAGATAGGTTTTATTAACTATTTAGTTTTAATAAAATCCATAGATATCAAAATAGTGTGAACACGTCGTTGCTCAAAGAAGTGCGGAAAATAAAATTTTTGGTTTTCAGGGATGACCTCAGATTCAACTTATCGCGGTGTGTGCCATGTTCATAAACTGAGGTAGACATGTCAAATTTCGTGGCATTGGTGTTTGAAATTCTTCATGTTTGTACTTTGAGTTGTAGATTTTCTTAGTAAACGATCCATAATATATTTGAGTTGGGATACTTAGGATCATACATTTAAACAAGTACCCAAACCCTTTTGATGTTTAATAAGTATTCGGTTTAAAAAGTATTTAAAAAATTAAAAAATTGAATGTTTTACTAGATGGAATTTATCTAAGTAGATCTGTTGTACTAATGTTGTACATGTGCTTCATAGAATTGCATATATGGCATGAGGTTGAAGTCTAATATTTGGATTACATTAACGCATTATCATTTTGACGCGCTTATGATCTGGTTGTGACTCATTTGTGGTATGTACCGTTAGGCTAACATGTTGATGAGAATGCTAGTTTATGAGACGCTATCACGCTCTTATGATCTATTGATCTTGGTTAATGTTGTTTCATGTGAATCATTGAATATGGATCATTCGTAGTTGTTGATGAAATGTTTCCATCACATATTTTACTCTCTTTGTCTTCCATTTCAAGTAATAAATGGTCACACACAACTCTTTCTAATTTTGAAGTATTCCATAATCTATTCTTTCCTTTTATCAAGTTGATCGTTGATTCTCCCATTATTCTATATTTGTAGGTCGTACAAAAAAATACCTCTTTTTGGGAATATTAATTAAGACATTTATTTGTTGAAAATTAAATTTGATGTCACAAATGGTATCTACTTTTCTCTTGGTTGGGGACACATAATAATTTTAGTATCTTTTATATCTATAAATAAATATTATAAAATATTTATTTTGATATTTAAGAATCATAACAAGTTTGTAAAAGCGTCAAACTAGTTGGAGTTTTACAATTTGAAACAAATTCTTAAGTTGCAAATTCTCATTAGTAAGTGGCTCAACAATATTTCACATAGCCAAAGTATCCGCAGAATCACCAAATAAGATATCTCTTCAAGTCGCAATAAAACAATAGGCATTATTTTCTTATAAAAATAATTATTTTAATACTTCTTAAATAATAATTTCAATATGAAATGCAAAATATTTAAATGTTTTTACTTTATTGCAACTTTTATCTATAAAAATTGGTCGTTATACAGATTTACATAATAAACCAAATCAAACTTATCACACAAAGAGGTTGGCCTATTGGTGAAGACCTGGGACTTGAGAGTTTGCTCCTCTTAATGTTTCAAGTTCAACACCTGGTAGTGTCAACTTTTTGTTATTTATCTCCTTTGTTATTTTTTACTTTTGTTTAAGGTCCCAATAAAATCTACTATTTATTTATCAGCTTATCATTTAAATATTGTTCGTAAATGTCTTTTAAAATTGCATTTAAATGCTCTATTTTTATTCTTGTAACAATCATTTAAGTATTATTAATAAATACTCTAATTCTATAAGACAGGAGTGCAGAAGTAATTTACTTCGACGATGAGTATAATATATTTCACAAAATATATTCAAATGTTGCAATTTGTCATAGCTCGACTTAGTATTATCTTAATTAAATAAAACAAAAAGTAGAAATTTCTCATAATTTTAATTCTTGATGTACACTATGATAGACAACATTTGAAATTTGTTAGAAATACTGAAATGCAATATAAGGAAGTTAGTAAGAAGTTCGTTATGATGATTTTATAATTAATTTTTTGATACTCATGATTTTTGACTAAAAGTTATTATGCATTTATCATTGTTGTTTTATAATATTCCTACATGAACTTACTAGATAGATCACAGGATCAGATAATGTAATATTCACTTAACTAGTTGTTATGTTTTGGTGCAATGCTCCACTCTACGTGTATACTTCTTGTGTTTCTCCTTCTTTGTGGTGAAAGATGTGTTTTTGCAAAACACAATTTAATTCTAAAGTTTGATGGGAAAAAGAGTGAAATGATTGTGTGTTTATACCTGGGAGACAATTATCTTATTTATAGAGTGGCTAAAATTTAATATGTTCCATGCAATTGATATTCCTCTCTGGTGATCTCTTGAATATCAAGTGAAAAATTATGTGTTGATTTTTTTATTAAAACCCATTTTGAGATAGGTTTTATTAATATTTAGTTTTAATAAAATCCATAGATATCAAAATAGTGTGAACACGTCGTTGCTCAAAGAAGTGCGGAAAATAAAATTTTTGGTTTCAGGGATGACCTCAGATTCAACTTATCGCGGTGTGCCATGTTCATAAACTGAGGTAGACATGTCAAATTTCGTGGCATTGGTGTTTGAAATTCTTCATGTTTTGTACTTTGAGTTGTAGATTTTCTTAGTAAACGATCCATAATATATTTGAGTTGGATACTTAGGATCATACATTTAAACAAGTACCCAAACCCTTTTGATGTTTAATAAGTATTCGGTTTAAAAAGTATTTAAAAAATTAAAAAATTGAATGTTTTACTAGATGGATTTATCTAAGTAGATCTGTTGTACTAATGTTGTACATGTGCTTCATGAATTGCATATATGGCATGAGGTTGAAGTCTAATATTGGATTACATTAACGCATTATCATTTTGACGCGCTTATGATCTTGGTTGTGACTCATTTGTGGTATGTACCGTTAGGCTAACATGTTGATGAGAATGCTAGTTTATGAGACGCTATCACGCTCTTATGATCTATGATCTTGGTTAATGTTGTTTCATGTGAATCATTGAATGGATCATTCGTAGTTGTTGATGAAATGTTTCCATCAATATTTACTCTCTTTGTCTTCCTTTCAAGTAATAAATGGTCACACACAACTCTTTCTAATTTTGAAGTATTCCATAATCTATTCTTTCCTTTTATCAAGAACGTTGATTCTCCCATTATTCTATATTTGTAGGTCGTACAAAAAAATACCTCTTTTTGGGAATATTAATTAAGACATTTATTTGTTGAAAATTAAATTTGATGTCACAAATGGTATCTACTTTTCTCTTGGTTGGGGACACATAATAATTTTAGTATCTTTTATATCTATAAATAAATATTATAAAATTTATTTTGATATTTAAGAATCATAACAAGTTTGTAAAAGCGTCAAACTAGTTGGAGTTTTACAATTTTGAAACAAATTCTTAAGTTGCAAATTCTCATTAGTAAGTGGCTCAACAATATTCACATAGCCAAAGTATCGCAGAATCACCAAATAAGATATCTCTTCAAGTCGCAATAAAACAATAGGCATTATTTTCTTATAAAAATAATTATTTTAATACTTCTTAAATAATAATTTCAATATGAAATGCAAATATAAATTTTTTTACTTTATTGCAACTTT
>NW_026113013.1:0-47170 GCF_024323335.1 Lathyrus oleraceus
ATTGAATTATGTGAATAATGAAAATGTTATTGTTAAATACATAAAATTTGATTGAATTGTGGGAATGAAAAAGTGTGATGTTAAACCCATGAAATTTGATTGAATTGTGGGAATGATGAAAATGATGATGTTAAACCCATGAAATTTGATTGAATTGTGGGGATGATGAAAATGATGATGTTAAACCCATGAAATTTGATTGAATTGTGGGAATGATGAAAATGTTGATGTTAAACCCATGAAATTTTAGTGAATTGTGGGAATGATGAAAATGATGATGTTACACACATGAAATTTGATGAGTTATGGGTTAAGGAAATGTTAATGTTAAACCCATGAAATTTATTGAATTGTGGGAATGATGAAAATGATGATGTTAAACCCATGATATTTGATTGAATTGTGTGAATATGAAAATGTTATTGTTAAAACCATGAAATTGATTGAATTGTGGGAATGATAAAAGTGGATGTTAAAACCCATGAAATTTGATTGAATTGTGGAATGATCAAAATGATGATGTTAAAACCATGAAATTTGATTGAATTATGGGAATAAATGAAATATTGTTGTTAAAACCATGAAATTTGATTGAATTATGTGAATGATGAAAATTTTGTTGTTAACCCATGAATCTGATTGAATTGTGGGAATGATGAAAATATTGATGTTAAAGCCAGGATATTTCATTGAATTATGTGAATAATGAAAATGTTATTGTTAAATACATAAATTTGATTGAATTGTGGGAATGATAAAAGTGTGATGTTAAACCCATGAAATTTGATTGAATTGTGGGAATAATGAAAATGATGATGTTAAATCCATGAAATTTGATTGAATTGTGGGAATGATGAAAATGTTGATGTTAAACCCATGAAATTTGATTGAATTGTGGGAATGATCAAAATGATGATGTTAAACCCATGAAATTTGATTGAATTATGGGAATAAATGAAAATATTGTTGTTAAAACCATGAAATTTGATTGAATTATGTGAATGATGAAAATGTTGTTGTTAAACCCATGAAATTTGATTGAATTGTGGGAATGATGAAAATATTGATGTTAAACCCATTTTATTTCATTTGATTATGTGAATAATGAAAATGTTATTGTTAAATACATAAAATTTGATTGAATTGTAGGAATGATAAAAGTGTGATGTTAAACCCATGAAATTTGATTGAATTGTGGGAATGATGAAAATGATGATGTTAAACCCATGAAATTTGATTGAATTGTGGGAATGATGAAAATGATGATGTTAAACCCATGAAATTTGATTGAATTGTGGGAATGATGAAAATGTTGATGTTAAACCCATGAAATTTTAGTGAATTGTGGGAATGATGAAAATGATGATGTTACACACATGAAATTTAATTGAGTTATGGGATTAAGGAAATGTTGATGTTAAACCCATGAAATTTATTTGAATTGTGGGAATGATGAAAATGATGATGTTAAACCCATGAAATTTGATTGAATTGTGGGAATGATGAAAATGTTGATGTTAAACCCATGAAATTTGATTGAATTGTGGGAATGATCAAAATGATGATGTTAAACCCATGAAATTTGATTGAATTATGGGAATAAATGAAAATATTGTTGTTAAAACCATGAAATTTGATTGAATTATGTGAATGATGAAAATGTTGTTGTTAAACCCATGAAATCTGATTGAATTGTGGGAATGATGAAAATATTGATGTTAAAGCCAGGATATTTCATTGAATTATGTGAATAATGAAAATGTTATTGTTAAATACATAAAATTTGATTGAATTGTGGGAATGATAAAAGTGTGATGTTAAACCCATGAAATTTGATTGAATTGTGGGAATAATGAAAATGATGATGTTAAATCCATGAAATTTGATTGAATTGTGGGAATGATGAAAATGTTGATGTTAAACCCATGAAATTTGATTGAATTGTGGGAATGATCAAAATGATGATGTTAAACCCATGAAATTTGATTGAATTATGGGAATAAATGAAAATATTGTTGTTAAAACCATGAAATTTGATTGAATTATGTGAATGATGAAAATGTTGTTGTTAAACCCATGAAATTTGATTGAATTGTGGGAATGATGAAAATATTGATGTTAAACCCATTTTATTTCATTTGATTATGTGAATAATGAAAATGTTATTGTTAAATACATAAAATTTGATTGAATTGTAGGAATGATAAAAGTGTGATGTTAAACCCATGAAATTTGATTGAATTGTGGGAATGATGAAAATGATGATGTTAAACCCATGAAATTTGATTGAATTGTGGGAATGATGAAAATGATGATGTTAAACCCATGAAATTTGATTGAATTGTGGGAATGATGAAAATGTTGATGTTAAACCCATGAAATTTTAGTGAATTGTGGGAATGATGAAAATGATGATGTTAACACATGAAATTTAATTGAGTTTGGGATTAAGAAATGTTGATGTTAAACCCATGAAATTTATTGAATTGTGGGAATGATGAAAATGATGATGTTAAACCCATGAAATTTGATTGAATTGTGGGAATGATGAAAATGTTGATGTTAAACCCATGAAATTTGATTCAATTGTGGGAATGATCAAAATGATGATGTTAAACCCATGAAATTTGATTGAATTATGGGAATAAATGAAATATTGTTGTTAAACCATGAAATTTGATTGAATTATGTGAATGATGAAAATGTTGTTGTTAAACCCATGAAATCTGATGAATTGTGGGAATGATGAAAATATTGATGTTAAAGCCAGGATATTTCATTGAATTATGTGAATAATGAAAATGTTATTGTTAAATACATAAAATTTGAGTTAATTGTGGGAATGATAAAAGTGTGATGTTAAACCCATGAAATTTGATTGAATTGTGGGAATGATCAAATGATGATGTTAAACCCATGAAATTTGATTGAATTGTGGGAATGATGAAAATGATGATGTTAAACCCATGAAATTTGATTGAATTGTGGGAATGATGAAAATGTTGATGTTAAACCCATGAAATTTGATTGAATTGTGGGAATGATCAAAATGATGATGTTAAACCCATGAAATTTGATTGAATTGTGGAATAAATGAAAATATATTGTTAAAACCATGAAATTTGATTGAATTATGTGAATGATGAAAATGTTGTTGTTAAACGCAAGAAATTTGATTGAATTCTGGGAATGATGAAAATATTGATGTTAAACCCATGATACTTCATTGAATTATGTGAATAATGAAAATGTTATTGTTAAATACATAAAATTTGATTGAATTGTGGGAATGATAAAAGTGTGATGTTAAACCCATGAAATTTGATTGAATTGTGGGAATGATGAAAATGATGATGTTAAACCCATGAAATTTGATTGAATTGTGGGAATGATGAAAATGTTGATGTTAAACCCATGAAATTTGATTGAATTGTGGGAATGATCAAATGATGATGTTAAACCCATGAAATTTGATTGAATTGTGGGAATAAATGAAATATTGTTGTTAAAACCATGAAATTTGATTGAATTATGTGAATGATGAAAATGGTGTTGTTAAACCCATGAAATTTGATTGAATTGTGGGAATGATGAAAATATTGATGTTAAACCCATGATATTTCATTGAATTATGTGAATAATGAAAATGTTATTGTTAAATACATAAAATTTGATTGAATTGTGGGAATGATAAAAGTGTGATGTTAAACCCATGAAATTTGATTGAATTGTGGGAATGATGAAAATGATGATGTTAAACCCATGAAATTTGATTGAATTGTGGGAATGATGAAAATGATGATGTTAAACCCATGAAATTTGATTGAATTGTGGGAATGATGAAAATGTTGATGTTAAACCCATGAAATTTTAGTGAATTGTGGGAATGATGAAAATGATGATGTTACACACATGAAATTTGATTGAGTTATGGGATTAAGGAAATGTTAATGTTAAACCCATGAAATTTATTTGAATTGTGGGAATGATGAAAATGATGATGTTAAACCCATGATATTTGATTGAATTGTGTGAATAATGAAAATGTTATTGTTAAAACCATAAAATATGATTGAATTGTGGGAATGATAAAAGTGTGATGTTAAACCCATGAAATTTGATTGAATTGTGGGAATGATCAAAATGATGATGTTAAACCCATAAAATTTGATTGAATTGTGGGAATGAGGAAAATGATGATGTTAAACCCATGAAATTTGATTGAATTGTTGGAATGATGAAAATGTTGATGTTAAACCCATGAAATTTGATTGAATTGTGGGAATGATCATAATAATGATGTTAAACCCATGAAATTTGATTGAATTGTGGGAATACATGAAAATATTGGTGTTAAAACCATGAAATTTGATTGAATTATGTGAATGATGAAAATGTTGTTGTTAAACGCATGAAATTTGATTGAATTTTGGGAATGATGAAAATATTGATGTTAAACCCATGATACTTCATTGAATTATGTGAATAATGAAAACGTTATTGTTAAATACATAAAATTTGATTGAATTGTGGGAATGATAAAAGTGTGATGTTAAACCCATGAAATTTGATTGAATTGTGGGAATGATGAAAATGATGATGTTAAACCCATGAAATTTGATTGAATTTTGGGAATGATAAAAATGTTGATGTTAAACCCATGAAATTTGATTGAATTGTGGGAATGATCAAAATGATGATGTTAAACCCATGAAATTTGATTGAATTGTGGGAATAAATGAAAATATTGTTGTTAAAACCATGAAATTTGATTGAATTATGTGAATGATGAAAATGGTGTTGTTAAACCCATGAAATTTGATTGAATTGTGGGAATGATGAAAATATTGATGTTAAACCCATGATATTTCATTGAATTATGTGAATAATGAAAATGTTATTGTTAAATACATAAAATTTGATTGAATTGTGGGAATGATAAAAGTGTGATGTTAAACCCATGAAATTTGATAGAATTGTGGGAATGATGAAAATGATGATGTTAAACCCATGAAATTTGATTGAATTGTGGGAATAATGAAAATGTTGATGTTAAACCCATGAAATTTGATTGAATTGTGGGAATGATCAAAATGATGATGTTAAACCCATGAAATTTGATTGAATTGTGGGAATAAATGAAAATATTGTTGTTAAAACCATGAAATTTGATTGAATTATGTGAATGATGAAAATGTTGTTGTTAAACGCATGAAATTTCATTGAATTCTGGGAATGATGAAAATATTGATGTTAAACCCATGATATTTCATTGAATTATGTGAATAATGAAAATGTTATTGTTAAATACATAAAATTTGATTGAATTGTGGGAATGATAAAAGTGTGATGTTAAACCCATGAAATTTGATTGAATTGTGGGAATAATGAAAATGTTGATGTTAAACCCATGAAATTTGATTGAATTGTGGGAATGATCAAAATGATGATGTTAAACCCATGAAATTTGATTGAATTGTGGGAATACATGAAAATATTGTTGTTAAAACCATGAAATTTGATTGAATTATGTGAATGATGAAAATGTTGTTGTTAAACGCATAAAATTTGATTGAATTCTGGGAATGATGAAAATATTGATGTTAAACCCATGATACTTCATTGAATTATGTGAATAATGAAAACGTTATTGTTAAATACATAAAATTTGATCGAATTGTGGGAATGATAAAAGTGTGATGTTAAACCCATGAAATTTGATTGAATTGTGGGAATGATAAAAATGATGATGTTAAACCCATGAAATTTGATTGAATTTTGGGAATGATGAAAATGTTGATGTTAAACCCATGAAATTTGATTGAATTGTGGGAATGATCAAAATGATGATGTTAAACCCATGAAATTTGATTGAATTGTGGGAATAAATGAAAATATTGTTGTTAAAACCATGAAATTTGATTGAATTATGTGAATGATGAAAATGGTGTTGTTAAACGCATGAAATTTCATTGAATTCTGGGAATGATGAAAATATTGATGTTAAACCCATGATATTTCATTGAATTATGTGAATAATAAAAATGTTATTGTTAAATACATAAAATTTGATTGAATTGTGGGAATGATAAAAGTGTGATGTTAAACCCATGAAATTTGATTGAATTGTGGGAATAATGAAAATGTTGATGTTAAACCCATGAAATTTGATTGAATTGTGGGAATGATATAAATGATGATATTAAACCCATGAAATTTGATTGAATTGTGGGAATAAATGAAAATATTGTTGTTAAAACCATGAAATTTGATTGAATTATGTGAATGATGAAAATGGTGTTGTTAAACCCATGAAATTTGATTGAATTGTGGGAATGATGAAAATGATGATGTTAAACCCATGATATTTCATTGAATTATGTGAATAATGAAAATGTTGATGTTAAACCCATGAAATTTGATTGAATTGTGGGAATGATCAAAATGATGATGTTAAACCCATGAAATTTGATTGAATTGTGGGAATAAATGAAAATATTGTTGTTAAAACCATGAAATTTGATTGAATTATGTGAATGATGAAAATGGTGTTGTTAAACCCATGAAATTTGATTGAATTGTGGGAATGATGAAAATATTGATGTTAAACCCATGATATTTCATTGAATTATGTGAATAATGAAAATGTTATTGTTAAATACATAAAATTTGATTGAATTGTGGGAATGATAAAAGTGTGATGTTAAACCCATGAAATTTGATTGAATTGTGGGAACGATGAAAATGATGATGTTAAACCCATGAAATTTGATTGAATTGTGGGAACGATGAAAATGATGATGTTAAACCCATGAAATTTGATTGAATTGTGAGAATGATGAAAATGTTGATGTTAAACCCATGAAATTTTAGTGAATTGTGGGAATGATGAAAATGATGATGTTACACACATGAAATTTGATTGAGTTATGGGATTAAAGAAATGTTGATGTTAAACCCATGAAATTTGATTGAATTGTGGGAATGATGAAAATGATGATGTTAAACCAATGATATTTGATTGAATTGTGGGAATGATGAAAATGTTGATGTTAAACCCATGGAATTTGATTGAATTGTGGGAATGATCAAAATGATGATGTTAAACCCATGAAATTTGATTGAATTGTGGGAATAAATGAAAATATTGTTGTTAAAACCATGAAATTTGATTGAATTATGTGAATGATGAAAATGTTGTTGTTAAACCCATGAAATTTGATTGAATTGTGGGAATGATGAAAATATTGATGTTAAACCCAGGATATTTCATTGAATTATGTGAATAATGAAAATGTTATTGTTAAATACATAAAATTTGAGTTAATTGTGGGAATGATAAAAGTGTGATGTTAAACCCATGAAATTTGATTGAATTGTGGGAATGATGAAAATGATGATGATGAAAATTTTGTTGTTAAACCTATAAAATTTGATTGAATTCTGGGAATGATGAAAATGCTGATGTTAAACCCATGAAATTTGATTGAATTGTGTGAATAATGAAAATGTTATTGTCAAAACCATAAAATTTGATTGAATTGTGGGAATGATAAAAGTGTGATGTTAAACCCATGAAATTTGATTGAATTGTGGGAATGATCAAAATGATGATGTTAAACCCATGAAATTTGATTGAATTGTGGGAATGATGAAAATGATGATGTTAAACCCATGAAATTTGATTGAATTGTGGGAATGATCAAAATGATGATGTTAAACCCATGAAATTTGATTGAATTGTGGGAATAAATGAAAATATTGTTGTTAAAACCATGAAATTTGATTGAATCATGTGAATGATGAAAATGTTGTTGTTTAACCCATTAAATTTGATTGAATTGTGGGAATGATGAAAATATTGATGTTAAAGCCATGATATTTCATTGAATTATGTGAATAATGAAAATGTTATTGTTAAATACATAAAATTTGATTGAATTGTGGGAATGATAAAAGTGTGATGTTAAACCCATGAAGTTTGATTGAATTGTGGGAATGATGAAAATGTTGATGTTAAACCCATGAAATTTTAGTGAATTGTGGGAATGATGAAAATGATGATGTTACACACATGAAATTTGATTGAGTTATGGGATTAAGGAAATGTTGATGTTAAACCCATGAAATTTGATTGAATTGTGGGAATATGAAAATGTTGATGTTAAACCCATGAAATTTGATTGAATTGTGGGAATGATGAAAATGATGATGTTAAACCCATGAAATTTGATTGAATTGTGGGAATGATGAAAATGTTGATGTTAAACCCACGGAATTTGATTGAATTAAGGGAATGATAAAAATGTTGATGTTAAACCCATGAAATTTTAATGAATTGTGGGGATGATGAAAATGATGATGTTACAAACATGAAATTTGATTGAGTTATGGGATTAAAGAAATGTTGATGTTAAACCCATGAAATTTGATTGAATTGTGGGAATGATGAAAATGATGATGTTAAACCCATGATATTTGATTGAATTGTGGGAATGATGAAAATGTTGATGTTAAACCCATGAAATTTGATTCAATTGTGGGAATGATCAAAATGATGATGTTAAACCCATGAAATTTGATTGAATTGTGGGAATAAATGAAAATATTGTTGTTAAAACCATGAAATTTGATTGAATTATGTGAATGATGAAAATGTTGTTGTTAAACCCATGAAATTTGATTGAATTGTGGGAATGATGAAAATATTGATGTTAAACCCAGGATATTTCATTGAATTATGTGAATAATGAAAATGTTATTGTTAAATACATAAAATTTGAGTTAATTGTGGGAATGATAAAAGTGTGATGTTAAACCCATGAAATTTGATTGAATTGTGGGAATGATGAAAATAATGATGTTAAACCCATGAAATTTGATTGAATTGTGGGAATAAAGTAAAAATATTGTTGTTAAAACCCTGAAATGTGATTGAATTATGTGGATGATGAAAATTTTGTTGTTAAACCTATAAAATTTGATTGAATTCTGGGAATGATGAAAATGTTGATGTTAAACCCATGAAATTTGATTGAATTGTGTGAATAATGAAAATGTTATTGTTAAAACCATAAAATTTGATTGAATTGTGGGAATGATAAAAGTGTGATGTTAAATGTAACACCCTTCTAAAATACCCCAAATATTTAATTAAAACAACAAATATATATCAATCAGAGTAAATATGCAATTAAGGGTGTCACACAAACACTTCACACCATTCCCCATAATATTTAGTCATGCTCATTATTTAATTCAAAACATAAAGCATTGCACAATACGCAGCGGATAGAGATCAAATCGATCATTCAAAACATGTAGCATATTACATGTAAACTGGTTCACAACCAACAATAAACATTTAAAACATCCCATCCCGATGTTACATCTACCAGAGCATGACCCACTAAGGAACTACACTAGACTCCAAGCACTAGCTCCTACTCAATCACTGCTCATTACCTGAAAAATAGTTGTAAGGGTGAGTTCCTCAATCGATATAATAAGCATTATAAAATATCATGTAATGCTAAGTAAATAACACATTAATCACCCTAATCATATCACACATTCGGTAACGGCAACATCCACTCAAACATCATAATCATGCTCAACATAAACATCAAAACACACGTATAAGATTGGAACACATCCATTCATATTATACACAATACATACATTATGCAATGAGACTCCATGCATGCGGTACCGACTATTCGTGAACATATCGTTCACCTCACCGATCAAATCCAGATACAGCTACCAAGCCCACTAGTCCCACTCATTTGAGACCTAGTGACTCACTCACTAATTCCTCACCACGGGAATTAGCTACCACCCCAAGGGCCATGCTATGCACACTAATTCACCTAGCATGCAAACATCAACAACAGTCCATAATGACTAACTCACTAATTCCTCACTATGGGAATTAGCTACCACCATAAAGGCCACAATATGCATGCTAAATCACCTAGCAATGCAAAATCATCAACAATAATCCACAATGGACATATGCTCACACTCTAAGCCATAAACAGTCCATTCATAATTGCATACATAACATATACATTCACAGCATTATGCATACCATCATACATTCATCAACACATGTATCAAAACATCATATCATGTCAAATAATTAATCACAATATTAGCACACTCCACTAATACCTATACTGCTCAAACAGCGGGAATTAATCCCTATTACATCATACGCCAATATAGGCCAAACACCAATTATGCACACATTATTCAAATATTAATTTTTCCAATTTCCAACAGTGTTAACCGGTTAACACCCTGGGTTAACCGGTTAACGCAATCACAGAACACGCTTTCTGGCAAAACTCAACAGTGTTAACCGGTTAACGCCCTGGGTTAACCGGTTAACGCAGACAGAACAGCAATATTTTCACAACTCACAACAGTGTTAACCGGTTGATGTAACACCCCGATAATAATATGTATTTATTTAAATTAAATTAATAATATGTTTATTAATTTAATTAGAATATTTGAATTATTATTATTATTTTGGAATAATAATTATTGGGATAATTATTTATTGGAATAATATATAAGTTGGAATTTAGAAAAATCCCATTTTTGGTAAAAAGGTTAATTTCACGTGGAAAGGGAAAAGAGGCAGAAAGGGCAAAAAGCCAGAGAACGAAGGTTGAAGGAAGGAGAAGCTTGGAGCTCGGAAGCTGCCGGATTAACTCAGGTAAGGGGGGTTTATCATCGATTAACGGGTATTATGGGATGATATGTACTGGGTAGTAATAGACCATTGTTTTGCCTCTGATTGGATGATATATGTTGAATTGTGAACTTTGGAGATGAACGAAAATTTGGATTATAATTGACGAAATTCGTAGGAATTAGAGGTAGAAAGGTTAGAAAATTGTGAAATCGAAAGTGTATGATTCGTGTTAGATGATATGAATGAATTGTGTGTGAAATTTGGACTGTAGAAGGTTGAATTGGATAGGTCTCGTAGCAGAGAAAGCCATTGCAGATCTGAGAGCTCTGGTCTCTGGTCATACGCGTATGGCACTAGGCAATACGCGTATGAGATGTTGGTACGCGTATGGGGAGAAGCCTTACGCGTATGGGTGGAAAAGATGGCATTTTGAACGTGAATTGGTCTCTGTTGGTACGCGTAATGGGAAGTTGTTACGCGTAGCGTACGCGTATGGGATAGGTGGTACGCGTATGAGTTGGGCGAGGAAATGCGCAATACGCGTATGAGAGTGGGCATTACGCGTATGGAGTTGGCCAGGTTTGGGCAATACGCGTATGGCATGGACAGTACGCGTATGGGCAGAGTTGGGATTTTCCTGAACTGTTGTTGTGCAGTTTTTGGTATTTAGGCTGAGTGATGTACTTAGCTGAGATATGATGTTGTAGGAATCATTTCCCGTTGTTTTGAGTGGTATAGGTATTAGTAGAGTGTGCTAATACTGTGTTTGATTATGTGGCATGATATGATATGCTTTTGTGATTAATTATGTTGATAATGTGTGATGGTATACATGATGATGTGAATGTATACATGTGTGAATAGACTGTATTATGGCTTAGAGTGTGAGCATGTGTCTATTCTTGATTATTGTTGATGTTGCATTGCTAGGTGATTAGCATGCATGTTGTGGCCCATTTGGGGTGGTAGCTAATTCCCATGGTGAGGAATTAGTGAGTAAATCATTTTGATTGTTGTTGTTGATGTTTGCATGCTAGGTGATTAGCGTGCATTTCATGGCCCATTTGGGGTGGTAGCTAATTCCCATGGTGAGGAATTAGTGAGTGAGTCACTATGTCTCAAATGAGTGGGACTAGTGAGCTTGGTAGCCGTGCCTGGATTTGGACGGTGAGGTTGAACTATATGTTCACAAATAGTCGGTACCGCATGCATAGAGTCTCATTGCATAATAAATGTATGGCATATAATATGAATGGATGTATTCCAGTATTATATGTGTGTTGTGTGTTGTGTTGTTGATGTTGAGTATGGTTGAAATTATATATGCTATATGTTATTGTTGAATATGATGTTTGAACGGATACTGCCATTGCTGAGTGTGTAGTCTGGTTAGGGTGAATTAATGTGTTAATTACTTAGCATTACATGTTGTTCTATAATGCTTGTTATATTGATTGAGGAACTCACCCTTACACCTATTTTTCAGGTAACGAGAAATGAGTTGAGTAGAAGCTAATGCTTGGAGTCTAGAGTAGTTCTTATGGGTCATGCTCTGATAGATGTAACATCGGGAGGGGATGTCTTAATTGATTTGATATTGGTTGTTGATGATTTACATGTATTGTGTTACATGTTTTACATTGAGTTGAATTTTATTCCGCTGCGAATTATGCAAAGAACCTTATTTTGATTAAATAAATGAGCATGACAGGATATTTTAATGATTTTTTGTGAAATGATTGTGTGACACCCTTCGGGGCATAATTACTCTGATGAATATATTGTTATTTTAATTATAATAATTTGGGGTATTTAGAAGGGTGTTACATTAGTGGTATCAGAGCATAGTCGGTCGAGTCGAGTCGTAATTTTTCTGTTTCCCCTGTACGGGATAGGTGTTGTGTAACCCTATCAGTACTTATTGTTTTAGTTTGTTGGGTTTTCAGAATAGAGATGGCTGGAAGAGGTAGAGATGATGCTGCAATTGCTGAGGCTCTGGGTATGTTAGCTGGAGTACTTGGAGGAAATCCGAATGTTATGGGAATGGGAGCTGCTCGTCAGTTGAGTGAGTTCCAGAAGAACAATCCTCCAATGTTTAAGGGAGCATACGATCCAGATGGTGCTCAGAAGTGGCTGAAGGAGATAGAGAGGATCTTCAGAGTAACTGAGTGTGCTGATAACCAGAAGGTCAGGTTCGGTACACATATGCTGTCAGAGGAAGCTGATGATTGGTGGGTTGCTACCCGCACTGAGTTGGAAACTGCTGGAGATGCTGAGATTTCTTGGGCTGTGTTCAGAGAGAGATTTCTGAGGAAGTATTTTCCCGAGGATGTCAGAGGAAAGAAGGAGATAGAGTTCTTGGAATTGAAGCAGGGTAACAGGTCCGTTACGGAGTATGCTGCTAAGTTCACAGAGCTGTCGAAGTATTATACTCCCTATGCTGAGGCTGCTGGGGAATTTTCCAAATGTGTGAAGTTCGAGAACGGGTTGCGTCCCGAGATCAAGCAGGCGATTGGGTATCAAAGGATTAGAGTGTTTTCTGACTTGGTTGACTGTTGCAGGATTTTCGAACAGGATTCCAAGGCTAGAGTAGAGAGCTATCAGCAAAGGGTTGATAGGAAAGGCAAGAATCAGATTGATCGTGGAAAACCGTATGCAGCTGGCAAAGGTTTTCAGAGGCAGAGTGGGACGAAGAGGACTAGTGGGGGAGATTCTAGTGCTCCTGTTAAGTGTTACAGATGTGGTCAGGCTGGACATCGTATCCATGAGTGTACCAGTAATGAGAAGAAGTGTTTCAAATGTGGAAAAGGTGGTCATTTGGCTGCAGATTGCCGGTTGAAGACTGTGACTTGTTTCAACTGTGGAGAGTTGGGTCATATCAGTCCACAATGTCCTAAGCCGAAGAAAGAGAATCAGTCAGGAGGCAAGGTTTTTGCTTTATCGGGTTCTGAGACTTCTGCAGATGATCGTTTGATCCGAGGTACGTGTTATATTAATGGCTTTCCTCTTGTAGCTATTATTGACACAGGTGCGACTCATTCCTTTATATCTTTGGATTGCGCTGTGAAACTTAAGTTAGAGATATCTAAGATGTTTGGAGGTATGGTGATTGATACTCCTGCGAAGGGTTCAGTAACTACTACTTCAGTTTGTCTAAGTTGTCCCTTGAGTATTTTTGGTAGAGACTTTGGGATAGACCTTGTGTGTCTTCCGCTAGTGCAGATTGATGTTATTCTGGGTATGAACTGGTTGGTGTTTAACCGAGTTTCTATCAACTGTTTTGATAAGACAGTGATATTCCCTGAGATTGAGGAAGGAAAGAGTTTGTTTCTATCAGCAAGGCAGGTGAATGAGGCAGTGGCAGATGGGGCAGAGTTGTTTATGCTGTTAGCGACTTTGGAGGCTAAAGATAAACTGGTGATTGGCGATCTAGCTGTGGTGTGTGATTTTCCTGATGTGTTTCCGGAAGAAGTGAATGAATTACCGCCAGAGCGTGAAATTGAGTTCTCGATTGATTTGGTACCTGGTACTAGACCGATATCGATGGCTCCTTATCGTATGTCTGCTGTTGAGCTAGCTGAATTGAAGAGTCAGTTGGAAGATCTGTTGGATAAGAAATTCATTCGTCCGAGTGTGTCACCGTGGGGTGCACCAGTGTTGTTGGTTAAGAAGAAAGAAGGTACTATGAGGTTGTGTGTGGACTACAGGCAACTGAATAAAGTGACGATCAAGAATCGGTATCCTTTACCGAGGATTGATGATTTGATGGATCAGTTGGTTGGTGCAAGTGTGTTCAGCAAGATAGACTTGAGATCTGGGTATCATCAGATACGTGTGAAAACTGAAGATATTCAGAAGACTGCTTTCAGAACAAGGTATGGACATTATGAGTATTCCGTAATGCCGTTTGGTGTGACTAATGCGCCTGGAGTGTTTATGGAGTATATGAATAGGATTTTCCATCCGTACCTAGATCAATTTGTTGTGGTGTTTATTGATGATATTTTGGTGTATTCGAAATCTGAAGAAGAGCATGCTGAGCATTTGAGAGTGGTTTTGGGAGTTCTACGAGAAAAGAAGTTATTCGCTAAACTATCCAAGTGTGAATTTTGGTTAGAAGAGGTGAGTTTTCTTGGTCATGTGATTTCAAGAGGTGGTGTTGCTGTTGATCCTTCTAAGATAGAAGCGGTATCTAAGTGGGAAGCTCCGAAGTCAGTTTCTGAGATAAGGAGTTTTCTTGGACTTGCAGGTTATTATAGGAAATTTATTGAGGGATTTTCCAAGTTGGCGTTACCGTTGACAATGTTGACTAGAAAGGGGCAAGCGTTTGTTTGGGACTCAAGATGTGAAGAAGGTTTCCAAGAGTTAAAGAGAAGGTTAACTACTGCTCCTATTCTGATATTACCGAGTTCGTCGGAACCATTTGAGGTTTACTGTGATGCTTCATTGTTGGGTTTGGGTGGCGTGTTGATGCAGAATAAGCAGGTTATAGCTTATGCTTCGAGACAACTAAGGGTTCATGAGAGGAACTATCCGACACATGATTTAGAGTTGGCAGCTGTGGTATTTGTTCTGAAGTTGTGGAGGCATTACTTGTACGGGTCAAGATTTGAAGTTTTCAGTGACCATAAGAGTTTAAAGTATTTGTTTGATCAGAAAGAGCTGAATATGAGACAGAGAAGATGGTTAGAATTTCTGAAGGATTATGACTTTGGTTTGAATTACCATCCGGGTAAAGCAAATGTAGTAGCTGATGCATTGAGTCGGAAATCATTGCATATGTCTATGTTAATGGTTAAGGAATTGGATTTAATTGAGCAGTTTAGAGACTTGAGTTTGGTGTGTGAGAGTACTCACAATAGTGTTAAATTGGGAATGCTGAAGTTAACAAGTGGTATTCTGGATGAGATCAGAGAGGGTCAGAAATCCGATATGCTGTTGGTTGATAAGTTGACTTTAGTGAATCAAGGTCAAGGTGGTGAATTCAGAGTTGATGAGAATGGTGTTTTGAAATTTGGTAATCGGGTGTGTATTCCGGAGGTTACAGAACTTAAGAAGAGTATTCTTGAAGAGGGACATCGTAGTGGTTTGAGTATTCATCCTGGAGCTACGAAGATGTATCATGATTTGAAAAGATTATTTTGGTGGCCAGGAATGAAGAGAGAAATTGCGAGTTTTGTTTATTCCTGTTTGACTTGCCAGAAGTCAAAGATTGAGCATCAGAAGCCGTCTGGGCTAATGCAACCGTTGGCTATTCCAGAGTGGAAGTGGGATAGTATCAGTATGGATTTTGTTTCTGGTTTGCCGAGGACAAGTAAGAATTTTGAGGCTATTTGGGTGATTGTTGACAGATTGACAAAGTCGGCTCATTTCATTCCGATCAGAATGGATTATCCGTTAGAGAGGCTAGCCGAGTTGTATATTGAGAAGATTGTAAGTTTGCATGGTATCCCGTCGAGTATTGTTTCGGACAGAGATCCTAGATTTACATCGAAGTTCTGGGAAGGTTTGCAGAGGGCTTTGGGAACTAAGCTGAGGTTGAGTTCTGCATATCATCCTCAGACTGATGGTCAGACTGAGAGGACGATTCAGTCATTAGAGGATCTTTTGAGAGCTTGTGTTTTGGAAAAGGGAGGTGCTTGGGATTGTTATTTGCCTTTGATCGAGTTTACCTACAACAATAGTTTTCATTCGAGCATCGGTATGGCACCGTTTGAAGCTTTGTATGGTAGGAGATGTCGGACACCTTTATGTTGGTATGAGTCCGGTGAGGGTGCTGTGGTTGGACCGGAAATTGTTCAACAAACTACAGAAAAGATTAAGATGATTCAGGAGAAGATGAGAATTGCTCAGAGTCGTCAGAAGAGTTATCATGATAAGAGGAGGAAGTCACTTGAGTTCCAAGAGGGAGATCATGTGTTTCTTCGTGTTACTCCGATAACGGGTGTTGGTCGGGCTTTGAAGTCGAAGAAGTTGACACCTCGATTTATTGGTCCTTATCAGATTTTGGAGAGGATAGGAGAGGTAGCCTATCGTATCGCTTTACCGCCGTCGCTTGCGAATTTGCATGATGTTTTTCATGTGTCTCAGTTGAGGAGGTACATTCATGATCCGTCGCATGTAGTCCAAGTAGATGATGTACAGGTGAGAGATAACCTGACTGTTGAAACATCACCTATGAGAATCGAGGATCGAGAGTTGAAACAGTTGCGGGGTAAAGAGATTGCCTTGGTGAAGGTAGCTTGGGGAGGACCAGCAGGCGGCAATGTGACTTGGGAACTGGAGAGCCAGATGAAGGAGTCTTATCCGGAGTTGTTCGCTTGAGGTATGTTTTCGAGGACGAAAACTCTTTTAGTGGGGGAGAGTTGTAACACCCCGATAATAATATGTATTTATTTAAATTAAATTAATAATATGTTTATTAATTTAATTAGAATATTTGAATTATTATTATTATTTTGGAATAATAATTATTGGGATAATTATTTATTGGAATAATATATAAGTTGGAATTTAGAAAAATCCCATTTTTGGTAAAAAGGTTAATTTCACGTGGAAAGGGAAAAGAGGCAGAAAGGGCAAAAAGCCAGAGAACGAAGGTTGAAGGAAGGAGAAGCTTGGAGCTCGGAAGCTGCCGGATTAACTCAGGTAAGGGGGGTTTATCATCGATTAACGGGTATTATGGGATGATATGTACTGGGTAGTAATAGACCATTGTTTTGCCTCTGATTGGATGATATATGTTGAATTGTGAACTTTGGAGATGAACGAAAATTTGGATTATAATTGACGAAATTCGTAGGAATTAGAGGTAGAAAGGTTAGAAAATTGTGAAATCGAAAGTGTATGATTCGTGTTAGATGATATGAATGAATTGTGTGTGAAATTTGGACTGTAGAAGGTTGAATTGGATAGGTCTCGTAGCAGAGAAAGCCATTGCAGATCTGAGAGCTCTGGTCTCTGGTCATACGCGTATGGCACTAGGCAATACGCGTATGAGATGTTGGTACGCGTATGGGGAGAAGCCTTACGCGTATGGGTGGAAAAGATGGCATTTTGAACGTGAATTGGTCTCTGTTGGTACGCGTAATGGGAAGTTGTTACGCGTAGCGTACGCGTATGGGATAGGTGGTACGCGTATGAGTTGGGCGAGAAAATGCGCAATACGCGTATGAGAGTGGGCATTACGCGTATGGAGTTGGCCAGGTTTGGGCAATACGCGTATGGCATGGACAGTACGCGTATGGGCAGAGTTGGGATTTTCCTGAACTGTTGTTGTGCAGTTTTTGGTTGTTTAGGCTGAGTGATGTACTTAGCTGAGATATGATGTTGTAGGAATCATTTCCCGTTGTTTTGAGTGGTATAGGTATTAGTAGAGTGTGCTAATACTGTGTTTGATTATGTGGCATGATATGATATGCTTTTGTGATTAATTATGTTGATAATGTGTGATGGTATACATGATGATGTGAATGTATACATGTGTGAATAGACTGTATTATGGCTTAGAGTGTGAGCATGTGTCTATTCTTGATTATTGTTGATGTTGCATTGCTAGGTGATTAGCATGCATGTTGTGGCCCATTTGGGGTGGTAGCTAATTCCCATGGTGAGGAATTAGTGAGTAAATCATTTTGATTGTTGTTGTTGATGTTTGCATGCTAGGTGATTAGCGTGCATTTCATGGCCCATTTGGGGTGGTAGCTAATTCCCATGGCGAGGAATTAGTGAGTGAGTCACTATGTCTCAAATGAGTGGGACTAGTGAGCTTGGTAGCCGTGCCTGGATTTGGACGGTGAGGTTGAACTATATGTTCACAAATAGTCGGTACCGCATGCATAGAGTCTCATTGCATAATAAATGTATGGCATATAATATGAATGGATGTATTCCAGTATTATATGTGTGTTGTGTGTTGTGTTGTTGATGTTGAGTATGGTTGAAATTATATATATGCTATATGTTATTGTTGAATATGATGTTTGAACGGATACTGCCATTGCTGAGTGTGTAGTCTGGTTAGGGTGAATTAATGTGTTAATTACTTAGCATTACATGTTGTTCTATAATGCTTGTTATATTGATTGAGGAACTCACCCTTACACCTATTTTTCAGGTAACGAGAAATGAGTTGAGTAGAAGCTAATGCTTGGAGTCTAGAGTAGTTCTTATGGGTCATGCTCTGATAGATGTAACATCGGGAGGGGATGTCTTAATTGATTTGATATTGGTTGTTGATGATTTACATGTATTGTGTTACATGTTTTACATTGAGTTGAATTTTATTCCGCTGCGAATTATGCAAAGAACCTTATTTTGATTAAATAAATGAGCATGACAGGATATTTTAATGATTTTTTTGTGAAATGATTGTGTGACACCCTTCGGGGCATAATTACTCTGATGAATATATTGTTATTTTAATTATAATAATTTGGGGTATTTAGAAGGGTGTTACAGTTAACACCCTGGGTTAACCGGTTAACGCAAGCAAAACAGCAATACTTCACAATTCCTAACAGTGTTAACCAGTTAACACCCTGGGTTAACCGGTTAACGCAAGACAGAAAGCTGTTCCTGCGCTAACACGAAGCAGAATGCAGAATTCTCCGCATTTTCCGCCGTTGGAGGACTTCTGGACCTCCGATTCCAATTCCGTAAGAAGCTACGTTTTCGGAAAATCACTACCCATCCAATTACAGATTCAATTTCAGTTTTTACACAACTTATCCAACACAATTTTTCAGCATTCAACATCCCAATTAGGGTCAAATCAACGGTTCATCACTACCCATTACATGTTAACCCATAATACCCATTAAACGACGATAAACCCCCCTTACCTGAGTTAATCCGGCGAATCTTTAAGCTTCAAGCTCTTCTCTTCTCCAACCTTCTTCCTCTTGCTCTGCCTCTTTGCCCTTTTCCTCTTTTCAGCCGCTTCTCTGCTTTCACGTGAAAACTCTTTTTACCAAAATGGAACTCTTTTTCCTTATTTCCAACTTATATATTTTCCAATAATTATTATTCCAATAATAATAATAATAATAATATTCCAATAATTCCAATTATTTAATTAAATTAATAAATATAATATTAACTTAAATTAAATAATTATCTTATTTTATCGGGGTGTTACAACTCTCCCCCACTAAAAGAGTTTTCGTCCTCGAAAACATACCTCAAGCGAATAACTCGGGATAAGACTCCTTCATCTGACTCTCAAGTTCCCAAGTCACATTGCCACCTCCTGGTCCTCCCCAAGCTACCTTTACCAAAACAATCTCTTTACCCCGCAACTGCTTCAATTCTCGATCCTCGATCCTCATAGGTGATGTTTCAACAGTCAGGTTATCTCTCACCTGTACATCATCTACTTGGACCACATGCGACGGATCAGGAATGTACCTCCTCAACTGAGACACATGAAAAACCTCATGCAAATTCGCAAGTGACGGCGGTAAAGCGATACGATAGGCTACCTCCCCTATCCTCTCCAAAATCTGATAAGGACCAATAAATCGAGGTGTCAACTTCTTCGACTTCAAAGCTCGACCAACCCCAGTTATCGGAGTAACGCGAAGAAACACATGATCTCCCTCTTGAAACTCAAGTGACTTCCTCCTCTTTTCGTGATAACTCTTCTGACGACTCTGAGCAATTCTCATCTTCTCCTGAATCATCTTAATCTTTTCCGTAGTTTGTTGAACAATCTCCGGTCCAACCACAGCACTCTCACCGGACTCATACCAACATAAAGGTGTCCGACATCTCCTACCATACAAAGCTTCAAACGGTGCCATACCAATGCTCGAATGAAAACTATTGTTGTAGGTAAACTCAATCAAAGGCAAATAACAATCCCAAGCACCTCCCTTTTCCAAAACACAAGCTCTCAAAAGATCCTCTAGTGACTGAATCGTCCTCTCAGTCTGACCATCAGTCTGCGGATGATATGCAGAACTCAATCTCAGCTTAGTTCCCAAAGCCTTCTGCAAACCTTCCCAAAACTTTGATGTAAATCTAGGATATCTGTCTGAAACAATACTCGACGGAATACCATGCAAACTTACAATTTTCTCAATATACAATTCAGCAAATCTCTCTAACGGATAATCCATTCTGATCGGAATGAAATGAGCCGATTTTGTCAATCTGTCAACAATCACCCAAATAGCTTCAAAATTCTTAATCGTCCTCGGTAAACCCGAAACAAAATCCATACTGATACTATCCCACTTCCACTCTGGAATAGCCAACGGTTGCATTAGCCCAGACGGCTTCTGATGCTCAATCTTTGACTTCTGACAAGTCAAACAAGAATAAACAAAACTCGCAATTTCTCTTTTCATTCCCGGCCACCAAAATAACTTTTTCAAATCATGATACCTCTTCGTAGCTCCAGGATGAATACTCAGGCCACTACGATGTCCTTCTTCAAGAATACTCTTCTTAAGTTCGGTAACATCCGGAATACACACCCGATTACCAAATTTCAAAACACCATTCTCATCAACTCTGAATTCACCACCTTGGCCTTGATTCACTAGAGTCAACTTATCAACCAAAAACACATCGGATTTCTGACCCTCTCTGATCTCATCCAGAATACTACTCGTTAACTTCAACATTCCCAATTTAACACTATTGTGAGTACTCTCACACACCAAACTCAAGTCTCTAAACTGCTCAATTAAATCCAATTCCTTAACCATTAACATAGACATATGCAATGATTTCCGACTCAATGCATCAGCCACTACGTTTGCTTTACCCGGATGGTAATTCAAACCAAAGTCATAATCCTTCAGAAACTCTAACCATCTCCTCTGTCTCATATTCAGCTCTTTCTGATCAAACAAATACTTTAAACTTTTATGGTCACTGAAAACCTCAAATCTTGACCCGTACAAGTAATGCCTCCATAACTTCAGAACAAACACCACAGCTGCTAACTCTAAATCATGTGTCGGATAGTTCCTCTCATGAACCTTCAGTTGTCTCGAAGCATAAGCTACAACCTGCTTATTCTGCATCAACACACCACCCAAACCCAACAATGAAGCATCACAGTAAACCTCAAATGGTTCTGACGGACTTGGTAATATCAGAATAGGAGCAGTAGTTAACCTTCTCTTTAACTCTTGGAAACCTTCTTCACATTTTGAGTCCCAAACAAACGCTTGCCCCTTTCTAGTCAACATCGTCAACGGTAACGCCAACTTAGAAAATCCCTCAATGAATTTCCTATAATAACCTGCCAAACCAAGGAAACTTCGAATCTCAGCAACAGACTTAGGAGCTTCCCACTTAGATACCGCTTCTATCTTAGAAGGATCAACAGCAACACCACCTCTTGAAATCACATGACCAAGAAAACTAACCTTTTCTAACCAAAATTCACACTTAGATAGTTTAGCGAATAACTTCTTTTCTCATAGAACTCCTAAAACCACTCTCAAATGTTCAGCATGCTCTTCTTCAGATTTCGAATACACCAAAATATCGTCAATAAATACCACAACAAACTTGTCTAGGTACGGATGGAAAATCCTATTCATATACTCCAAGAATACTCCAGGCGCATTAGTCACACCAAAAGGCATCACAGAATACTCATAATGTCCATACCTTGTTCTGAAAGCAGTCTTCTGAATATCCTCAGTTTTCACACGTATCTGATGATATCCCGATCTCAAATCTATTTTGCTGAATACACTCGCACCAACCAACTGGTCCATCAAATCATCAATCCTCGGCAAAGGATACCGATTCTTGATTGTCACTTTATTCAGTTGCCTGTAGTCCACACACAACCTCATAGTACCTTCTTTCTTCTTAACCAATAACACTGGTGCACCCCACGGTGACACACTCAGACGAATAAATTTCTTATCCAACAGATCTTCCAGCTAACTCTTTAATTCAGTTAACTCAACAGCAGACATACGATACGGAGCCATCGATATCGGCTTAGTACCAGGTACCAAATCAATCGAGAACTCAACTTCACGCTCTGGCGGTAATTCATTCACTTCTTCCGGAAACACATCAGGAAAATCACACACCACGGCTAGATCGCAAATCACCAGTTTATCTTTAGCCTCCAAAGTCGCTAACAGCATAAACAACTCTGCCCCATCTGCTACTGCCTCATTCACCTGCCTTGCTGATAGAAACAAACTCTTTCCTTCCTCAATCTCAGGAAAGATCACAGTCTTATCAAAACAATTGATATAAACTCGGTTACACACCAACCAGTTCATACCCAAAATAACGTCAATCTGCACTAGTGGAAGACACACTAGGTCCATCCCAAAGTCTCTACCAAAAATACTCAAAGGACAATTCAAACAAACTGAAGTAGTAGTCACTGAACCCTTCGCAGGAGTGTCAATCACCATACTTCCATGCATCTCAGATATCTCTAATTTAAGTTTCACAGCACAATCCAAAGATATAAAGGAATGAGTCGCACCGGTGTCAATAATAGCTACAAGAGGAAAGCCATTTATATAACACGTACCTCGGATCAAACGATCATCTGCAGAAGTCTCAGAACCCGATAAAGCAAAGACCTTGCCTCCCGACTGGTTCTCTCTCTTCGGCTTAGGACACTGTGGGCTAATATGACCCACCTCCCCACAGTTGAAACAAGTCATAGTCTTCAACCGGCACTCCGCAGCCAAGTGACCACCTTTTCCACACTTGAAACACTTCTTCTCATTACTGGTACACTCATGGATACGATGTCCAGCCTGACCACATCTGTAACACTTAGCAGGGGCACTGGAGTCTCCCCCACTAGGCCTCTTCATCCCACTCTGTCTCTGGAAACCTTTGCCAGCTGCATACGGTTTCCCACGATCATTCTGATTCTTGCCTTTCCTATCAACCCTCTGCTGATAGCTCTCCGCTCTGGCTTTGGTATCCTGTTCAAAAATCCTGCAACAGTCAACCAAATCAGAAAACACTCTAATCCGTTGATACCCAATAGCCTGCTTAATCTCGGGACGTAACCCGTTCTCAAACTTCACACATTTAGAAAATTCTCCAGTAGCCTCATCATAGGGAGTGCAATACTTCGACAGCTCTGTGAACTTAGCAGCATACTCCGTAACAGACCGGTTGCCCTGCTTCAATTCTAAGAACTCTATCTCTTTCTTTCCTCTGACATCCTCTGGAAAGTACTTCCTCAGGAATCTCTCTCTGAACACCGCCCAAGTGATCTCAGCATTCCCAGCAGATTCCAACTCAGTGCGGGTAGCAACCCACCAATCATCTGCTTCCTCTGACAGCATATGCGTACCGAACCTGACCTTCTGGTTATCGGCACACTCAGTCACTCGGAAGATCCTCTCGATCTCCTTTAACCACTTCTGAGCGCCATCTGGATCGTATGCTCCCTTGAACATTGGAGGATTCTTCTTCTGGAACTCACTCAGTTGACGAGCAGCTCCCATTCCCACAACATTCGGATTCCCTCCAAGTACTCCAGCTAGCATACCCAGAGCCTCAGCAATCGCAGCATCGTCTCTACCTCTTCCAGCCATCTCTATTCTGAAAACCCAATAAGCTAAAACAATAAGTACTGATAGGGTTACACAACACCTATCCCGTACAGGGGAAACAGAATAATTACGACTCAACTCGACCGACTATGCTCTGATACCACTAATGTAACACCCTTCTAAAATACCCCAAATATTTAATTAAAACAACAAATATATATCAATCAGAGTAAATATGCAATTAAGGGTGTCACACAAACACTTCACACCATTCACCATAATATTTAGTCATGCTCATTATTTAATTCAAAACATAAAGCATTGCACAATACGCAGCGGATAGAGATCAAATCGATCATTCAAAACATGTAGCATATTACATGTAAACTGGTTCACAACCAACAATAAACATTTAAAACATCCCATCCCGATGTTACATCTACCAGAGCATGACCCACTAAGGAACTACACTAGACTCCAAGCACTAGCTCCTACTCAATCACTGCTCATTACCTGAAAAATAGTTGTAAGGGTGAGTTCTTCAATCGATATAATAAGCATTATAAAATATCATGTAATGCTAAGTAAATAACACATTAATCACCCTAATCATATCACACATTCGGTAACGGCAACATCCACTCAAACATCATAATCATGCTCAACATAAACATCAAAACACACGTATAATATTGGAACACATCCATTCATATTATACACAATACATACATTATGCAATGAGACTCCATGCATGCGGTACCGACTATTCGTGAACATATCGTTCACCTCACCGATCAAATCCAGATACGGCTACCAAGCCCACTAGTCCCACTCATTTGAGACCTAGTGACTCACTCACTAATTCCTCACCACGGGAATTAGCTACCACCCCAAGGGCCATGCTATGCACGCTAATTCACCTAGCATGCAAACATCAACAACAGTCCATAATGACTAACTCACTAATTCCTCACTATGGGAATTATCTACCACCATAAAGGCCACAATATGCATGCTAAATCACCTAGCAATGCAAAATCATCAACAATAATCCACCATGGACATATGCTCACGCTCTAAGCCATAAACAGTCCATTCATAATTGCATACATAACATATACATTCACAGCATTATGCATACCATCATACATTCATCAACACATGTATCAAAACATCATATCATGTCAAATAATTAATCACAGTATTAGCACACTCCACTAATACCTATACTGCTCAAACAGCGGGAATTAATCCCTATTACATCATACGCCAATATAGGCCAAACACCAATTATGCACACATTATTCAAATATTAATTTTTCCAATTTCCAACAGTGTTAACCGGTTAACACCCTGGGTTAACCGGTTAACGCAATCACAGAACACGCTTTCTGGCAAAACTCAACAGTGTTAACCGGTTAACGCCCTGGGTTAACCGGTTAACGCAGACAGAACAACAATATTTTCACAACTCACAACAGTGTTAACCGGTTAATGTAACACCCTTCTACCCAAACGACATATTTAAATAGATTATCAGAGTACAACATGTAGAAGAGTTTACATTTCTTACAACATAACACTTATCGCATCACAACATAAAACATATATTTATTTTATTTAAAACTTCGCAGCGGACAACAACACAAATATTATCATTCATCATATAACAATTCATAATAATGTGTCAACAGTATCTCAACAAAGCATCTCAACATATTAGTCATCATAAACAACGTAAATAATAACTAATTATCTATCGAATCCCATAACCCCGGTGTCACATGACCAGAGCATTTGACTCGACTCTGTAGAATAACTCTACACTTATTCTTCAAACCTCGACAATAGCTATTCCTCTTTATCTGCACATTGCTCATCATAGATGAACATAAACACATGCAGAAGGGGTGAGAATTACATTATTAAATAATAATATAACGACAGAAATATAAACATAAATATGCCAACTTAGCTCATCATAATCATCATTATCAACATACTCATGAACATCAACAAACAACATATCAAATGCAATGCACACACCCATGCATGACTCAACACGACTCGGTATACCCATTTTGTGACCAACTACAGGATCACCACTCCCGGATTCATCACCATAGAATCCGAGTTCCCCGCAAGGAACCAAGCCTCTCAACAAGCCCGGAGTCAACAACATCATTGGAACTCAGTCCGTTCATCACTAGGCATCGGCCTTTCATGAATGCATGCACACCAAGCATGCATCATAATCAACATAGCAACAACAGCATCATATAGTCATGTTATCATCATCATTAACACATCCTATCACAAAAGCATATCACATCATGCCACATAATCAAACACAGTATTAGCACACTCTACTAATATCTATACCACTCAAAGCAACGGGAAATGATCCCTCGTATACCATGCATCAGCTAAGTTACCTCGCTCAGCCTAAACAACAAAAACTGCACAACAACAGCCCAGGAAAGACCACAAGTCTGCCCATACGCGTATTGCCCACGCCTGACCAAATCCATACGCGTATTGCCCATGTCCATACGCGTATGCTACGCGTATCACGTTTCCATACGCGTACCAACAGAGACCAAAACACGTTCAAAACATCATCTTCCTCATCCATACGCGTATTGCCTAGCGCCATACGCGTACCAGCCATCTCATACGCGTATTGCCTAGTGCCATACGCGTATGACCAGAAACCAGATTTCCAGATCTGCAATGGCTCCCTCTGCTACGAGATCTATCCAAATTCATCCCTCCACAGTCCAAATTTCACACAAAATCACTCATATCATCTAATACAATAGTCCCCTATTCGATTTCACAAATCCTAACATCATTGCATATAATTTCTACGAATTCCTTCGATTAAAATCCTAATTTCGTTCATCCAATATTTCACCATTTTCAGCATATTATTGTTTAATAAGGTTCAGACCCCTTACCTCTTTGGATTGAAGGAAGTTCTGAGCAATCTTTGGCCTTTTTCCTCTTTCTTCTCTTTCTCTTCAGCGTTTCCCCCTTTCTCTGACTCTGAGGCAAAATACGTGAAAAAAACTCTGAGTTCTCCCTTTGGCCTCTTATCAAATTTCCACTTTTACCCTTCCACTCTTCATATTCCATTTATTTTATTATTTAATTATTATTAAAATAAATAACACCTATAATAATAATAATAATAATTCCCAATATTATTTAATAATTCCTTTTACCTTCCAATAATCATATTAAATAATATTTAAATTACTCTAACAATATTTGGGGTGTTACAACTCTCCCCCACTTTAGAAGTTTTCGTCCTCGAAAACATACCTCAAGCAAATAGAGCCGGATACGACTCCTTCATCTGATCTTCACGCTCCCAAGTCAAGCTCTCACCAGCTGGACCTCCCCAAACAACTTTCACTAGAGCAATCTTCTTACCTCTCAGGGTCTTCTCTTCTCGGTCATCTATCCGAATTGGTAACACCTCAACGGTCAAATTATCCCTCACCTGGATATCATCCAACTGAACAACATGCGAAGGATCCGCAATATACTTTCTTAACTGAGATACATGAAACACATCATGCAAATTAGAAAGCGACGGCGGTAAAGCTATCCGATACGCCACTTCCCCAACCCTCTTCAAAATCTGATACGGACCCACAAACCTCGGAGTAAGCTTTTTAGACTTTAAAGCTCTACCCACACCTGTCGTCGGAGTAACTCTCAAGAACACGTGATCTCCCTCTTGGAACTCAAGTGCCTTTCTCCTCTTATCATGATAACTCTTCTGACGACTCTGAGCAATTCTCATCTTCTCCTGAATCATCTTAACCCTTTCAGTCGTCTGCTGCACAATCTCAGGTCCGAGTACAACACTCTCACCTGATTCATACCAACACAATGGAGTTCTACACCTCCGACCATACAATGCTTCATATGGAGCCATACCGATACTAGCATGAAAACTATTATTATAAGTAAACTCCACCAACGGCAAATAACTATCCCAAGAACCACTCTGCTCCAACACACAAGCTCTCAACAAATCCTCCAAGGATTGGATAGTTCTTTCGGTCTGACCATCAGTCTGAGGATGATAAGCTGAACTCAACCTCAACTTAGTTCCCAACGCTTTCTGCAAACTTTCCCAAAATCTAGAAGTAAATCTGGGATCTCTATCAGACACAATACTGGATGGAATACCATGCAGCCTCACTATCTCCTCAATATACAACTCTGCCAACTTCTCTAAAGAGTGATTAATCTTCATCGGTAAGAAATGCGCCGACTTAGTCAATCGATCCACAATCACCCAAATAGAATCATTACCTTTCGTCGTCCTCGGTAATCCCGTCACAAAATCCATGGAAATGCTATCCCACTTCCATTCAGGAATCTTCAAAGGTTGCATCATACCTGCCGGTTTCTGATGTTCAATCTTTGACTTCTGACAAGTCAAACAGGCATACACAAACTTAGCAACATCTCTTTTCATACCAGCCCACCAAAACAACTTCTTCAAATCTTGATACATTTTAGTTGCACCTGGATGGATACTCAATCCACTCCTATGGCCCTCTTCAAGAATACTCTTTTTCAATTCAGACACCTCAGGAACACAAACTCTACCTTTAAATCGCAGGACGCCATTCTTATCAATTTCAAAATCACCACCATTACCCTGGTTAACCATAGTAATATGATCAACTAGAGCGACATCAACTTGCTGACCATTCCGAATATCTTCCAGAATTCCACTAGTCAACTTCAGCATACCCAGCTTTACACTATCAGCGGAAACTTCGCAACCCAAACTCATATCACGGAACTGTTCAATTAACTCAAGCTCCCGAACCATCATCATAGACATATGTAGAGACTTTCTACTCAGCGCATCTGCAACTACATTAGCCTTACCGGGATGATAACTCAATTCAAAGTCAAAATCTTTCAGTAATTCTAACCACCTTCTCTGCCTCATATTTAACTCTTTCTGATCAAACAGATACTTCAGACTCTTGTGATCACTGAACACTTCGAATCTGGAACCATACAGATAATGTCTCCACATTTTCAACACAAATACAACAGCTGCAAGTTCTAGATCATGCGTAGGATAATTCCTCTCATGAACTTTCAACTGTCTAGAAGCATAAGCTACAACTTTACCATTCTGCATCAAAACACCACCAAGACCCATCAAAGAAGCATCACAATAAACAACGAAGGACTCACCAGGATTAGGCAAGATCAACACTGGAGCACTGGTCAACCGCCTCTTCAACTTAACAAAACTCGCTTCACAAGCTGCATCCCACACATACACCTGACCCTTCTTAGTCAACTGCGTCAACGGCAATGCCAACTTAGAGAAGCCCTCAATAAATCTGCGATAATAACCAGCTAACCCCAGAAAACTGCGTATCTCAGTAGCAGACTTCGGAGTCTCCCACTGTAATACAGCATCAACTTTAGCAGGATCAACAGAAATCCCACCACTCGAAATCACATGGCCAAGGAAACTCACTTCCTTCAACCAGAAATCACATTTAGATAACTTTGCATATAATTTCTTTTCTCTTAACACCTGCAAAACAATTCTCAGATGTCCTGCATGCTCTTCTTCCGTCTTAGAATATATCAATATATCATCTATGAACACCACAACAAAATTATCAAGGTACGGATGAAATATACGATTCATATATTCCATAAACACACCTGGAGCATTAGACACACCGAACGGCATCACAGTGTATTCATAATGACCATACCTCGTACGGAAAGCAGTCTTTGCAATATCATCTGACTTCACTCGAATCTGATGATAACCCGACCGCAAATCAATCTTACTGAAAACATGAGCTCCAACCAACTGGTCCATCAAATCATCGATCCTCGGCAATGGATACCGATTCTTGATAGTCACCTTATTCAACTGCCGATAATCTACACACAACCTCATCGTACCTTCTTTCTTCTTCACTAACAATACTGGTGCACCCCAAGGAGAAACACTTGGACGCACAAACTTCTTCTCAAGCAATTCTTCAAGTTGCTTCTTCAATTCAACTAATTCAGTTGCCGACATTCTATAAGGAGACATCGACACTGGACTCGTACCTGGTACTAAGTCAATGGCAAATTGGACTTCACGTTCTGGAGGTAGATCACTTACATCCTCCGGAAACACATCCTGAAATTCACAGACGACCGGCAAATCTACACTCACTACTTTCTTATCCGCTTGCAGAGACGCAAATAAAGCGAATATCTGAGCTTCATCTCTCACAAAATCCCCCACCTGCCTAGCAGATAGAAATCTTGCCTCATCATTCTCACCAACTTCAGAAAACCGCACCGTCTTCCTATAGCAGTTGATAAACACGCCATAGAATTCTAGCCAATTCATTCCCAGAATAATATCAATTTGGTGCAAGGGTAAGCACACCAAATCAACCACGAACTCTCTCTCAAAGATCGTCAAATGACAACCTCGACAGACAACAGAAGTCTTCACAGAACCATTAGCAGGAGTATCTATCACCATACTTCCGCCTAGGGACGACATAATCACACCAATCCTGGTCGCACACTCATACGAAATAAACGAATGAGTAGCACCAGTGTCAACAATAGCAAGCAATTCAACATTATTAATCAAGCAAGTACCTTTAATCAGATTATCTTCTTTAGGAGCTTCAGCCCCACTCAGAGCAAACACCCTACCAGTAGTATGAGCTGCAGTAGCCGCCTTCTTCGGTTTCGAGCACTGCGAACTGATATGGCCTTTCTCGCCACAATTAAAACATGTCGGACCAGCATCCTTACATTCAGTAACTCTATGTCCAGCCTGACCGCATCGGAAACATCTCAGCACTTTCTTGGTACAGCTATCAGCGCGGTGGCCTGGCTCGCCACACTTGAAACATTTACCAGCTATGGGAGATCCTCCCCCACTTGGCTTCTTCCCATCTACCACTTTCTGCTTACCTTTACCATTCGGAGATGCATAAGGACTACCACGATCCTTATTCTTCTTCTCACTAAGACTCTTGTAATGAGCAGTCCTAGCCTTGCTATCTTCATCAAATATCCTGCACTTATTAACCAGCGTAGGAAACCTACGAATCTCCTGGTAACCAATGCCTTGTTTGATCTCGGGACGCAACCCGTTCTCAAACTTGACACACTTGGATTCCTCAGCATCAGCACCATTATAATGAGGGCAATACTGCACCAGCTCCTCAAACTTCGAAGCGTAATCAGCAACAGACATGTTACCCTGCTTCAGTTCTAGAAATTCCATCTCCTTCTTACATCGTACATCAGCAGGAAAATATTTCTCCAGAAAGTCCGTCTTGAATCTTTCCCAAGTCATCTCAGCACCTGGTACTTCAATTCTCTGGCGAGTGTTATCCCACCAGTTTTCAGCCTCTTTAGATAACATATGCGTACCAAACTGCACCTTTTGTGCTTCAGTACACGTCATCACCCGGAAAATCTTCTCAATTTCCTTCAGCCAAATCTGAGCACCATCTGGATCATAGCGCCCTTTGAATGTAGGAGGGTTATTCTTCAGAAACCTTCCCAAATTCTTAAACTCGTCGACCGGCGGATTCTGCTGCGCCTGCATAGCCTGCGCCATAGCAGTCAAAGCCTCAGCAATCACACGGTCGTTTTCTCCAGCCATACTCTGCACAACACCACCACAACCGTTAAATATCGACAGTGTCATTTACACTAATCGACCATCAGGGAAAACATCACATTATGACTCGACTGGACTGACAATGCTCTGATACCACTAATGTAACACCCTTCTACCCAAACGACATATTTAAATAGATTATCAGAGTACAACATGTAGAAGAGTTTACATTTCTTACAACATAACACTTATCGCATCACAACATAAAACATATATTTATTTTATTTAAAACTTCGCAGCGGACAACAACACAAATATTATCATTCATCATATAACAATTCATAATAATGTGTCAACAGTATCTCAACAAAGCATCTCAACATATTAGTCATCATAAACAACGTAAATAATAACTAATTATCTATCGAATCCCATAACCCCGGTGTCACATGACCAGAGCATTTGACTCGACTCTGTAGAATAACTCTACACTTATTCTTCAAACCTCGACAATAGCTACTCCTCTTTATCTGCACATTGCTCATCATAGATGAACATAAACACATGCAGAAGGGGTGAGAATTACATTATTAAATAATAATATAACGACAGAAATATAAACATAAATATGCCAACTTAGCTCATCATAATCATCATTATCAACATACTCATGAACATCAACAAACAACATATCAAATGCAATGCACACACCCATGCATGACTCAACACGACTCGGTATACCCATTTTGTGACCAACTACAGGATCACCACTCCCGGATTCATCACCATAGAATCCGAGTTCCCCGCAAGGAACCAAGCCTCTCAACAAGCCCGGAGTCAACAACATCATTGGAACTCAGTCCGTTCATCACTAGGTATCGGCCTTTCATGAATGCATGCACACCAAGCATGCATCATAATCAACATAGCAACAACAACATCATATAGTCATGTTATCATCATCATTAACACATCCTATCACAAAAGCATATCACATCATGCCACATAATCAAACACAGTATTAGCACACTCTACTAATATCTATACCACTCAAAGCAACGGGAAATGATCCCTCGTATACCATGCATCAGCTAAGTTACCTCGCTCAACCTAAACAACAAAAACTGCACAACAACAGCCCAGGAAAGACCACAAGTCTGCCCATACGCGTATTGCCTATGCCCATACGCGTATTGCCCACGCCTGACCAAATCCATACGCGTATTGCCCATGTCCATACGCGTATGCTACGCGTATCACGTTTCCATACGCGTACCAACAGAGACCAAAACACGTTCAAAACATCATCTTCCTCATCCATACGCGTATTGCCTAGCGCCATACGCGTACCAGCCATCTCATACGCGTATTGCCTAGTGCCATACGCGTATGACCAGAAACCAGATTTCCAGATCTGCAATGGCTCCCTCTGCTACGAGATCTATCCAAATTCATCCCTCCACAGTCCAAATTTCACACAAAACCACTCATATCATCTAATACAATAGTCCCCTATTCGATTTCACAAATCCTAACATCATTGCATATAATTTCTACGAATTCCTTCGATTAAAATCCTAATTTCGTTCATCCAATATTTCACCATTTTCAGCATATTATTGTTTAATAAGGTTCAGACCCCTTACCTCTTTGGATTGAAGGAAGTTCTGAGCAATCTTTGGCCTTTTTCCTCTTTCTTCTCTTTCTCTTCAGCGTTTCCCCCTTTCTCTGACTCTGAGGCAAAATACGTGAAAAAAACTCTGAGTTCTCCCTTTGGCCTCTTATCAAATTTCCACTTTTACCCTTCCACTCTTCATATTCCATTTATTTTATTATTTAATTATTATTAAAATAAATAACACCTATAATAATAATAATAATAATAATAATTCCCAATATTATTTAATAATTCCTTTTACCTTCCAATAATCATATTAAATAATATTTAAATTACTCTAACAATATTTGGGGTGTTACAGTTAACACCCTGGGTTAACCGGTTAATGCAAGCAAAACAGCAATACTTCACAATTCCTAACAGTGTTAACCGGTTAACACCCTGGGTTAACCGGTTAACGCTAGACAGAAAGCTGTTCCTGCGCTAACACGAAGCAGAATGCAGAATTCTCCGCATTTTCCGCCGTTGGAGGACTTCCGGACCTCCGATTCCAATTCCGTAAGAAGCTACGTTTTCGGAAAATCACTACCCATCCAATTACAGATTCAATTTCAGTTTTTACACAACTTATCCAACACAATTTTTCAGCATTCAACATCCCAATTAGGGTCAAATCAACGGTTCATCACTACCCATTACATGTTAACCCATAATACCCATTAAACGATGATAAACCCCCCTTACCTGAGTTAATCCGGCGAATCTTTAAGCTTCAAGCTCTTCTCTTCTCCAACCTTCTTCCTCTTGCTCTGCCTCTTTGCCCTTTTCCTCTTTTCAGCCGCTTCTCTGCTTTCACGTGAAAACTCTTTTTACCAAAATGGAACTCTTTTTCCTTATTTCCAACTTATATATTTTCCAATAATTATTATTCCAATAATAATAATAATATTCCAATAATTCCAATTATTTAATTAAATTAATAAATATAATATTAACTTAAATTAAATAATTATCTTATTTTATCGGGGTGTTACATTAAACCCATGAAATTTGATTGAATTGTGGGAATGATCAAAATGATGATGTTAAACCCATGAAATTTGATTGAATTGTGGGAATGATGAAAATGATGATGTTAAACCCATGAAATTTGATTGAATTGTGGGAATGATGAAAATGTTGATGTTAAACCCATGAAATTTGACTGAATTGTGGGAATGATCAAAATGATGATGTTAAACCCATGAAATTTGATTGAATTGTGGGAATAAATGAAAATATTGTTGTTAAAACCATGAAATTTGATTGAATTATGTGAATGATGAAAATGTTGTTGTTTAACCCATGAAATTTGATTGAATTGTGGGAATGATGAAAATATTGATGTTAAACCCATGATATTTCATTGAATTATGTGAATAATGAAAATGTTATTGTTAAATACATAAAATTTGATTGATCTGTGGGAATGATAAAAGTGTGATGTTAAACCCATGAAATTTGATTGAATTGTGGGAATGATGAAAATGTTGATGTTAAACCCATGAAATTTTAGTGAATTGTGGGAATGATGAAAATGATGATGTTACACACATGAAATTTGATTGAGTTATGGGATTAAGGAAATGTTGATGTTAAACCCATGAAATTTGATTGAATTGTGGGAATATGAAAATGTTGATGTTAAACCCATGAAATTTGATTGAATTGTGGGAATGATGAAAATGATGATGTTAAACCCATGAAATTTGATTGAATTGTGGGAATGATGAAAATGTTGATGTTAAACCCACAGAATTTGATTGAATTAAGGGAATGATGAAAATGTTGATGTTAAACCCATGAAACTTTAATGAATTGTGAGAATGATGAAAATGATGATGTTACACACATGAAATTTGATTGAGTTATGGGATTAAAGAAATGTTGATGTTAAACCCATGAAATTTGATTGAATTGTGGGAATGATGAAAATGATGATGTTAAACCCATGATATTTGATTGAATTGTGGGAATGATGAAAATGTTAATGTTAAACCCATGAAATTTGATTCAATTGTGGGAATGATCAAAATGATGATGTTAAACCCATGAAATTTGATTGAATTGTGGGAATAAATGAAAATATTGTTGTTAAAACCATGAAATTTGATTGAATTATGTGAATGATGAAAATGTTGTTGTTAAACCCATGAAATTTGATTGAATTGTGGGAATGATGAAAATATTGATGTTAAGCCCAGGATATTTCATTGAATTATGTGAATAATGAAAATGTTATTGTTAAATACATAAAATTTGAGTTAATTGTGGGAATGATAAAAGTGTGATGTTAAACCCATGAAATTTGATTGAATTGTGGGAATGATGAAAATAATGATGTTAAACCCATGAAATTTGATTGAATTGTGGGAATAAAGTAAAAATATTGTTGTTAAAACCCTGAAATGTGATTGAATTATGTGAATGATGAAAATTTTGTTGTTAAACCTATAAAATTTGATTGAATTCTGGGAATGATGAAAATGCTGATGTTAAACCCATGAAATTTGATTGAATTGTGTGAATAATGAAAATGTTATTGTTAAAACCATAAAATTTGATTGAATTGTGGGAATGATAAAAGTGTGATGTTAAACCCATGAAATTTGATTGAATTGTGGGAATGATCAAAATGATGATGTTAAACCCATTAAATTTGATTGAATTGTGGGAATGATGAAAATGATGATGTTAAACCCATGAAATTTGATTGAATTGTGGGAATGATGAAAATGTTGATGTTAAACCCATGAAATTTGATTGAATTGTGGGAATGATCAAAATGATGATGTTAAACCCATGAAATTTGATTGAATTGTGGGAATAAATGAAAATATTGTTGTTAAAACAATGAAATTTGATTGAATTATGTGAATCATGAAAATGTTGTTGTTTAACCCATGAAATTTGATTGAATTGTGGGAATGATGAAAATATTGATGTTAAACCCATGATATTTCATTGAATTATGTGAATAATGAAAATGTTATTGTTAAATACATAAAATTTGATTGAATTGTGGGAATGATAAAAGTGTGATGTTAAACCCATGAAATTTGATTGAATTGTGGGAATGATGAAAATGTTGATGTTAAACCCATGAAATTTTAGTGAATTGTGGGAATGATGAAAATGATGATGTTACACACATGAAATTTGATTGAGTTATGGGATTAAGGAAATGTTGATGTTAAACCCATGAAATTTGATTGAATTGTGGGAATGATGAAAATGTTGATGTTAAACCCATGAAATTTGATTGAATTGTGGGAATGATGAAAATGATGATGTTAAACCCATGAAATTTAATTGAATTTGGGAATGATGAAAATGTTGATGTTAAACCCACGAAATTTGATTGAATTGAGGGAATGATGAAAATGTTGATGTTAAACCCATGAAATTTTAATGAATTGTGGGAATGATGAAAATGATGATGTTACACACATGAAATTTGATTGAGTTATGGGATTAAGGAAATGTTGATGTTAAACCCATGAAATTTGATTGAATTGTGGAAATGATGAAAATGGTGATGTTAAACCCATGAAATTTGATTGAATTGTGGGAATAAATGAAAATATTGTTGTTAAAACCATGAAATTTGATTGAATTATGTGAATGATGAAAATTTTGTTGTCAAACCTATAAAATTTGATTGAATTGTGGGAATGATGAAAATGCTGATGTTAAACCCATGAAATTTGATTGAATTGTGTGAATAATGAAAATGTTATTGTTAAAACCATAAAATTTGATTGAATTGTGGGGATGATAAAAGTGTGATGTTAAACCCATGAAATTTGATTGAATTGTGGGAATGATGAAAATGATGATGTTAAACCCATGAAATTTGATTGAATTGTGGGAATGATGAAAATGATGATGTTAAACCCATGAAATTTGATTGAATTGTGGGAATGATGAAATTGTTGATGTTAAACCCATGAAATTTTAATGAATTGTAGGAATGATGAAAAGATGATGTTACACACATGAAATTTGATTGAGTTATGGGATTAAGGAAATGTTGATATTAAACCCATGAAATTTGATTGAATTGTGGGAATGATGAAAATGATGATGTTAAACCCATGATATTCGATTGAAGTGTGGGAATGGTGAAAATGTTGATGTTAAACCCATGAAATTTGATTGAATTGTGGGAATGATCAAAATGATGATGTTAAACCCATGAAATTTGATTGAATTGTGGGAATAAATGAAAATATTGTTGTTAAAACCCTGAAATTTGATTGAATTATGTGAATGATGAAAATGTTGTTGTTAAACCCATGAAATTTGATTGAATTGTGGGACTGATGAAAATATTGATGTTAAACCCATGATATTTCATTGAATTATGTGAATAATGAAAATGTTATTGTTAAATACATAAAATTTGATTGAATTGTGGGAATGATAAAAGTGTGATGTTAAACCCATGAAATTTGATTGAATTGTGGGAATGATGAAAATGATGATGTTAAACCCATGAAATTTGATTGAATTGTGGGAATGATGAAAATGATGATGTTAAACCCATGAAATTTGATTGAATTGTGGGAATGATGAAAATGTTGATGTTAAACCCATGAAATTTGATTGAATTGTGGGAATAAATTAAAATATTGTTGTTAAACCCTGAAATGTGATTGAATTATGTGAATGATGAAAATTTTGTTGTTAAACCTATAAAATTTGATTGAATTCTAGGAATGATGAAAATGCTGATGTTAAACCCATGAAATTTGATTGAATTGTGTGAATAATGAAAATGTTATTGCTAAAACCATAAAATTTGATTGAATTGTGGGAATGATAAAAGTGTGATGTTAAACCCATGAAATTTGATTGAATTGTGGGAATGATGAAAATGATGATGTTAAACCCATGAAAATTGATTGAATTGTGGGAATGATGAAAATGATGATGTTAAACCCATGAAATTTGATTGAATTGTGGGAATGATGAAAATGTTGATGTTAAACCCATGAAATTTTAATGAATTGTGGGAATGATGAAAATGATGATGTTACACACATGAAATTTGATTGAGTTATGGGATTAAGGAAATGTTGATGTTAAACCCATGAAATTTGATTGAATTGTGGGAATGATGAAAATGATGATGTTAAACCCATGATATTTGATTCAATTGTGGGAATGATGAAAATGTTGATGTTAAACCCTTGAAATTTGATTGAATTGTGGGAATGATCAAAATAATGATGTTAAACCCATGAAATTTGATTGAATTGTGGGAATAAATGAAAATATTGTTGTTAAAACCCTGAAATTTGATTGAATTATGTGAATGATGAAAATGTTGTTGTTAAACCCATGAAATTTGATTGAATTCTGGGAATGATGAAAATATTGATGTTAAACCCATGATATTTCATTGAATTATGTGAATAATGAAAATGTTATTGTTAAATACATAAAATTTGATTGAATTGTGGGAATGATAAAAGTGTGATGTTAAACCCATGAAATTTGATTGAATTGTGGGAATGATGAAAATGATGATGTTAAACCCATGAAATTTGATTGAATTGTGGGAATGATGAAAATGTTGATGTTAAACCCACGAAATTTGATTGAATTGAGGGAATGATGAAAATGATGATGTTAAACCCATTAAATTTGATTGAATTGTGGGAATAAATGAAAATATTGTTGTTAAAACAATGAAATTTGATTGAATTATGTGAATGATGAAAATTTTGTTGTTAAACCTATAAAATTTGATTGAATTGTGGGAATGATGAAAATGCTGATGTTAAACCCATGAAATTTGATTGAATTGTGTGAATAATGAAAATGTTATTGTTAAAACCATAAAATTTGATTGAATTGTGGGAATGATAAAAGTGTGATGTTAAACCCATGAAATTTGATTGAATTGTGGGAATGATGAAAATGATGATGTTAAACCCATGAAATTTGATTGAATTGTGGGAATGATGAAAATGATGATGTTAAACCCATGAAATTTGATTGAATTGTGGGAATGATGAAAATGTTGATGTTAAACCCATGAAATTTTAATGAATTGTGGGAATGATGAAAATGATGATGTTACACACATGAAATTTGATTGAGTTATGGGATTAAGGAAATCTTGATGTTAAACCCATGAAATTTGATTGAATTGTGGGAATGATGAAAATGATGATGTTAAACCCATGATATTTGATTGAATTGTGGGAATGGTGAAAATGTTGATGTTAAACCCATGAAATTTGATTGAATTGTGGGAATGATCAAAATGATGATGTTAAACCCATGAAATTTGATTGAATTGTGGGAATAAATGAAAATATTGTTGTTAAAACCATGAAATTTGATTGAATTATGTGAATGATGAAAATGTTGTTGTTAAACCCATGAAATTTGATTGAATTGTGGGACTGATGAAAATATTGATGTTAAACCCATGATATTTCATTGAATTATGTGAATAATGAAAATGTTATTGTTAAATACATAAAATTTGATTGAATTGTGGGAATGATAAAAGTGTGATGTTAAACCCATGAAATTTGATTGATTTGTGGGAATGATGAAAATGATGATGTTAAACCCATGAAATTTGATTGAATTGTGGGAATGATGAAAATGATGATGTTAAACCCATGAAATTTGATTGAATTGTGGGAATGATGAAAATGTTGATGTTAAACCCATGAAATTTGATTGAATTGTGGGAATAAATTAAAATATTGTTGTTAAATCCCTGAAATGTGATTGAATTATGTGAATGATGAAAATTTTGTTGTTAAACCTATAAAATTTGATTGAATTCTAGGAATGATGAAAATGCTGATGTTAAACCCATGAAATTTGATTGAATTGTGTGAATAATGAAAATGTTATTGCTAAAACCATAAAATTTGATTGAATTGTGGGAATGATAAAAGTGTGATGTTAAACCCATGAAATTTGATTGAATTGTGGGAATGATGAAAATGATGATGTTAAACCCATGAAATTTATTGAATTGTGGGAATGATGAAAATGATGATGTTAAACCCATGAAATTTGATTGAATTGTGGGAATGATGAAAATGTTGATGTTAAACCCATGAAATTTTAATGAATTGTGGAAATGATGAAAATGATGATGTTACACACATGAAATTTGATTGAGTTATGGGATTAAGGAAATCTTGATGTTAAACCCATGAAATTTGATTGAATTGTGGGAATGATGAAAATGATGATGTTAAACCCATGATATTTGATTGAATTGTGGGAATGGTGAAAATGTTGATGTTAAACCCATGAAATTTGATTGAATTGTGGGAATGATCAAAATGATGATGTTAAACCCACGAAATTTGATTGAATTGTGGGAATAAATGAAAATATTGTTGTTAAAACCATGAAATTTGATTGAATTATGTGAATGATGAAAATGTTGTTGTTAAACCCATGAAATTTGATTGAATTGTGGGAATGATGAAAATATTGATGTTAAACCCATGATATTTCATTGAATTATGTGAATAATGAAAATGTGTTTGCGAAATACATAAAATTTGATTGAATTGTGGGAATGATGAAAATGATGATGTTAAACCCATGAAATTTGATTGAATTGTGGGAATGATGAAACTGTTGATGTTAAACCCACGAAATTTGATTGAATTGAGGGAATGATGAAAATGATACCCATGAAATTTGATTGAATTGTGGGAATAAATGTAAATATTGTTGTTAAAACCATGAAATTTGATTGAATTATGTGAATGATGAAAATTTTGTTGTTAAACCTATAAAATTTGATTGAATTGTGGGAATTATGAAAATGCTGATGTTAAACCCATGACATTTGATTGAATTGTGTGAATAATGAAAATGTTATTGTTAAAACCATAAAATTTGATTGAATTGTGGAAATGATAAAAGTGTGATGTTAAACCCATGAAATTTGATTGAATTGTGGGAATGATGAAAATGATGATGTTAAACCCATGATATTTGATAGAATTGTGGGAATCATGAAAATGTTGATGTTAAACCCTTGAAATTTGATTGAATTGTGGGAATGATCAAAATGATGATGTTAAACCCATGAAATTTGATTGAATTGTGGGAATGATGAAAATATTGATGTTAAATTATGTGAATAATGAAAATGTTATTGTTAAATACATAAAATTTGATTGAATTGTGGGAATGATAAAAGTGTGATGTTAAACCCATGAAATTTGATTGAATTGTGGGAATGATGAAAATGATGATGTTAAACCCATGAAATTTGATTGAATTGTGGGAATGATGAAACTGTTGATGTTTAACCCACGAAATTTGATTGAATTGAGGGAATGATGAAAATGATGATGTTAAACCCATGAAATTTGATTGAATTGTGGGAATAAATGAAAATATTGTTGTTAAAACCATGAAATTTGATTAAATTATGTGAATGATGAAAATTTTGTTGTTAAACCTATAAAATTTGATTGAATTGTGGGAATGATGAAAATGCTGATGTTAAACCCATGAAATTTGATTGAATTGTGTGAATAATGAAAATGTTATTGTTAAAACCATAAAATTTGATTGAATTGTGGGAATGATAAAAGTGTGATGTTAAACCCTTGAAATTTGATTGAATTGTGGGAATGATCAAAATGATGATGTTAAACCCATGAAATTTGATTGAATTGTGGGAATAAATGAAAATATTGTTGTTAAAACCATGAAATTTGATTGAATTATGTGCATGATGAAAATGTTGTTGTTAAACCCATGAAATTTGATTGAATTGTGGGAATGATGAAAATATTGATGTTAAGCCCAGGATATTTCATTGAATTATGTGAATAATGAAAATGTTATTGTTAAATACATAAAATTTGAGTTAATTGTGGGAATGATAAAAGTGTGATGTTAAACCCATGAAATTTGATTGAATTGTGGGAATGATGAAAATAATGATGTTAAACCCATGAAATTTGATTGAATTGTGGGAATAAAGTAAAAATATTGTTGTTAAAACCCTGAAATGTGATTGAATTATGTGAATGATGAAAATTTTGTTGTTAAACCTATAAAATTTGATTGAATTCTGGGAATGATGAAAATGCTGATGTTAAACCCATGAAATTTGATTGAATTGTGTGAATAATGAAAATGTTATTGTTAAAACCATAAAATTTGATTGAATTGTGGGAATGATAAAAGTGTGATGTTAAACCCATGAAATTTGATTGAATTGTGGGAATGATCAAAATGATGATGTTAAACCCATTAAATTTGATTGAATTGTGGGAATGATGAAAATGATGATGTTAAACCCATGAAATTTGATTGAATTGTGGGAATGATGAAAATGTTGATGTTAAACCCATGAAATTTGATTGAATTGTGGGAATGATCAAAATGATGATGTTAAACCCATGAAATTTGATTGAATTGTGGGAATAAATGAAAATATTGTTGTTAAAACAATGAAATTTGATTGAATTATGTGAATCATGAAAATGTTGTTGTTTAACCCATGAAATTTGATTGAATTGTGGGAATGATGAAAATATTGATGTTAAACCCATGATATTTCATTGAATTATGTGAATAATGAAAATGTTATTGTTAAATACATAAAATTTGATTGAATTGTGGGAATGATAAAAGTGTGATGTTAAACCCATGAAATTTGATTGAATTGTGGGAATGATGAAATGTTGATGTTAAACCCATGAAATTTTAGTGAATTGTGGGAATGATGAAAATGATGATGTTACACACATGAAATTTGATTGAGTTATGGGATTAAGGAAATGTTGATGTTAAACCCATGAAATTTGATTGAATTGTGGGAATGATGAAAATGTTGATGTTAAACCCATGAAATTTGATTGAATTGTGGGAATGATGAAAATGATGATGTTAAACCCATGAAATTTGATTGAATTTGGGAATGATGAAAATGTTGATGTTAAACCCACGAAATTTGATTGAATTGAGGGAATGATGAAAATGTTGATGTTAAACCCATGAAATTTTAATGAATTGTGGGAATGATGAAAATGATGATGTTACACACATGAAATTTGATTGAGTTATGGGATTAAGGAAATGTTGATGTTAAACCCATGAAATTTGATTGAATTGTGGAAATGATGAAAATGGTGATGTTAAACCCATGAAATTTGATTGAATTGTGGGAATAAATGAAAATATTGTTGTTAAAACCATGAAATTTGATTGAATTATGTGAATGATGAAAATTTTGTTGTCAAACCTATAAAATTTGATTGAATTGTGGGAATGATGAAAATGCTGATGTTAAACCCATGAAATTTGATTGAATTGTGTGAATAATGAAAATGTTATTGTTAAAACCATAAATTTGATTGAATTGTGGGGATGATAAAAGTGTGATGTTAAACCCATGAAATTTGATTGAATTGTGGGAATGATGAAAATGATGATGTTAAACCCATGAAATTTGATTGAATTGTGGGAATGATGAAAATGATGATGTTAAACCCATGAAATTTGATTGAATTGTGGGAATGATGAAAATGTTGATGTTAAACCCATGAAATTTTAATGAATTGTAGGAATGATGAAAAGATGATGTTACACACATGAAATTTGATTGAGTTATGGGATTAAGGAAATGTTGATATTAAACCCATGAAATTTGATTGAATTGTGGGAATGATGAAAATGATGATGTTAAACCCATGATATTCGATTGAATTGTGGGAATGGTGAAACTGTTGATGTTAAACCCATGAAATTTGATTGAATTGTGGGAATGATCAAAATGATGATGTTAAACCCATGAAATTTGATTGAATTGTGGGAATAAATGAAAATATTGTTGTTAAAACCCTGAAATTTGATTGAATTATGTGAATGATGAAAATGTTGTTGTTAAACCCATGAAATTTGATTGAATTGTGGGACTGATGAAAATATTGATGTTAAACCCATGATATTTCATTGAATTATGTGAATAATGAAAATGTTATTGTTAAATACATAAAATTTGATTGAATTGTGGGAATGATAAAAGTGTGATGTTAAACCCATGAAATTTGATTGAATTGTGGGAATGATGAAAATGATGATGTTAAACCCATGAAATTTGATTGAATTGTGGGAATGATGAAAATGATGATGTTAAACCCATGAAATTTGATTGAATTGTGGGAATGATGAAAATGTTGATGTTAAACCCATGAAATTTGATTGAATTGTGGGAATAAATTAAAATATTGTTGTTAAAACCCTGAAATGTGATTGAATTATGTGAATGATGAAAATTTTGTTGTTAAACCTATAAAATTTGATTGAATTCTAGGAATGATGAAAATGCTGATGTTAAACCCATGAAATTTGATTGAATTGTGTGAATAATGAAAATGTTATTGCTAAAACCATAAAATTTGATTGAATTGTGGGAATGATAAAAGTGTGATGTTAAACCCATGAAATTTGATTGAATTGTGGGAATGATGAAAATGATGATGTTAAACCCATGAAAATTGATTGAATTGTGGGAATGATGAAAATGATGATGTTAAACCCATGAAATTTGATTGAATTGTGGGAATGATGAAAATGTTGATGTTAAACCCATGAAATTTTAATGAATTGTGGGAATGATGAAAATGATGATGTTACACACATGAAATTTGATTGAGTTATGGGATTAAGGAAATGTTGATGTTAAACCCATGAAATTTGATTGAATTGTGGGAATGATGAAAATGATGATGTTAAACCCATGATATTTGATTCAATTGTGGGAATGATGAAAATGTTGATGTTAAACCCTTGAAATTTGATTGAATTGTGGGAATGATCAAAATGATGATGTTAAACCCATGAAATTTGATTGAATTGTGGGAATAAATGAAAATATTGTTGTTAAAACCCTGAAATTTGATTGAATTATGTGAATGATGAAAATGTTGTTGTTAAACCCATGAAATTTGATTGAATTCTGGGAATGATGAAAATATTGATGTTAAACCCATGATATTTCATTGAATTATGTGAATAATGAAAATGTTATTGTTAAATACATAAAATTTGATTGAATTGTGGGAATGATAAAAGTGTGATGTTAAACCCATGAAATTTGATTGAATTGTGGGAATGATGAAAATGATGATGTTAAACCCATGAAATTTGATTGAATTGTGGGAATGATGAAAATGTTGATGTTAAACCCACGAAATTTGATTGAATTGAGGGAATGATGAAAATGATGATGTTAAACCCATTAAATTTGATTGAATTGTGGGAATAAATGAAAATATTGTTCTTAAAACAATGAAATTTGATTGAATTATGTGAATGATGAAAATTTTGTTGTTAAACCTATAAAATTTGATTGAATTGTGGGAATGATGAAAATGCTGATGTTAAACCCATGAAATTTGATTGAATTGTGTGAATAATGAAAATGTTATTGTTAAAACCATAAAATTTGATTGAATTGTGGGAATGATAAAAGTGTGATGTTAAACCCATGAAATTTGATTGAATTGTGGGAATGATGAAAATGATGATGTTAAACCCATGATATTTGATTGAATTGTGGGAATGGTGAAAATGTTGATGTTAAACCCATGAAATTTGATTGAATTGTGGGAATGATCAAAATGATGATGTTAAACCCATGAAATTTGATTGAATTGTGGGAATAAATGAAAATATTGTTGTTAAAACCATGAAATTTGATTGAATTATGTGAATGATGAAAATGTTGTTGTTAAACCCATGAAATTTGATTGAATTGTGGGACTGATGAAAATATTGATGTTAAACCCATGATATTTCATTGAATTATGTGAATAATGAAAATGTTATTGTTAAATACATAAAATTTGATTGAATTGTGGGAATGATAAAAGTGTGATGTTAAACCCATGAAATTTGATTGAATTGTGGGAATGATGAAAATGATGATGTTAAACCCATGAAATTTGATTGAATTGTGGGAATGATGAAAATGATGATGTTAAACCCATGAAATTTGATTGAATTGTGGGAATGATGAAAATGTTGATGTTAAACCCATGAAATTTGATTGAATTGTGGGAATAAATTAAAATATTGTTGTTAAATCCCTGAAATGTGATTGAATTATGTGAATGATGAAATTTTGTTGTTAAACCTATAAATTTGATTGAATTCTAGGAATGATGAAAATGCTGATGTTAAACCCATGAAATTTGATTGAATTGTGTGAATAATGAAAATGTTATTGCTAAAACCCATAAAATTTGATTGAATTGGTGGGAATGATAAAAGTGTGATGTTAAACCCATGAAATTTGATTGAATTGTGGGAATGATGAAAATGATGATCTTAACCCATGAAATTTTTAATGAATTTGGGAATGATGAAATGTGATGTTACACACATGAAATTTGATTGAGTTATGGGATTAAGGAAATGTTGATGTTAAACCCATGAAATTTGATTGAATTGGGGAATGATGAAAATGATGATGTTAAACCCATGATATTTGATTCAATTGTGGGAATGATGAAATGTTGATGTTAAACCCTGAAATTTGATTGAATTGTGGGAATGATCAAAATGATGATGTTAAACCCATGAAATTTGATTGAATTGTGGGAATAAATGAAAATATG
>NW_026113014.1:0-47159 GCF_024323335.1 Lathyrus oleraceus
CCACAACTGTTAATATCGACAGTGTCATTACACTAATCGACCAACAGGGAAAACATCACATTATGACTCGACTGGACTGACTATGCTCTGATACCACTAATGTAACACCTTCTACCCAAACGACATATTTAAATAAATTATCAGAGTACAACATGTAGAAGAGTTTACATTTCTTACAACATAACACTTATCGCATCACAACATAAAACATATTATTTATTTTATTAAAACTTCGCAGCGGACAACAACACAAATATTATCATTCATCATATAACAATTCATAATAATGTTTCAACATTATTTCAACAAAGCATCTCAACATATTAGTCATCATAAACAACGTAAATAATAACCAATTATCTATCGATCCCATAACCCCGGTGTCACATGACCAGAGCATTTGACTCGACTCTGTAGAATAACTCTACACTTATTCTTCAAACCTCAACAATAGCTACTCCTCTTTATCTGCACATTGCTCATCATAGATGAACATAAACACATGCAGAAGGGGTGAGAATTACATTATTAAATAATATATAACGACAGAAATATAAACATAAATATATTTCACATATGCCAACACAGCTCATCATAATCATCATAATCAACATACTCATGAACATCAACAAAACAACATAACAAATGCAATGCACACACCCATGCATGACTCAACACGACTCGGTATACCCATTTGTGACCAACTACAGGATCACCACTCCCAGATTCATCACCATAGAATCCGAGTTCCCCGCAAGGAACCAAGCCTCTCAACAAGCCCGGAGTCAACAACATCATTGGAACTCAGTCCGTTCATCACTAGGCATCGGCCTTTCATGAATGCATGCACACCAAACATGCATCATAATCAACATAGCAACAACAGCATCATATAGTCATGTTATCATCATCATTAATAGCATGACATACAACTCAACAAAACAACAACAACATTGCAACGATATCACATCGTTACATAACACATTTATAACTAAACACGTAAATTCAACATCTCATCATTATAAACACCTCATACACAATCATATAATCACTGTTAATTGTTTATAATACAATTACAGCGACTTACTAAGAGTCTCGCAACTCAACGTACTCAAAAACTCACCAACATTAGCTTCACAGCACAGTTCGCGCCGCCAACATAGGGACGCGCCGCGAACTCCTCCATTACTCCAGGACGCGCCGCGAACGAAGGATCGCGTCGCGAATAATTAATTCGCTTCAGTACGCGCCGCGCAGCAGGGTTCGCGCCGCGAACGATGCGTTACAAAACTCCTCTAAATCCTGCCCAGTTCGTGCCGCGAACTGGGCTTCGCGCCGCGAATCGCGCGCGAACAGAAGCCATCTGCTACGGAAACCAGCGCAGCTTTGCTTCTCTACTCGCCATAACTCATACCCCACAGCTAACAACCCAATATCAACATTTAACAGTCATATATACACAACATACTTCGATTATAATGCATATAACTCAACAAAACTCACAGATCGGAGGATTTCCATCAAAACCCCAACTTTCCCAATCTCCCTAAAATCCCCAAAATCCATCAACAATCCAACATATATCATGAATTTGCTCGCATATTATCGTTTAATAAGGTTCAGACCCCTTACCTCTTTGGATTGAAGGAAGTTCTGAGCAATCTTTGGCCTTTTCCTCTTCCTTCTCTTTCTCTTCAGCGTTTCTCCCTTTCTCTGACTCTGAGGCAAAAATACGTGAAAACACTCTGAGTTCTCACCTTGGCCTCTTTTATCCATTTCCACTTTTACCCTTCCACTCTTCATATTCCATTTATTTTATTTATTTAATTATTATTAAAATAAATAACATCTATAATAATAATAATAATAATTCCCAATATTATTTAATAATTCATTTTACCTTCAAATAATCATATTAAAATAATATTTAAATTAATCTAACAATATTCTGGGTGTTACAGGAGAGGCCAAAGAGTGGTTACATGTAACATCCGAGGGCGATGGAGTGGCTGTCGATGCATGATGCATGACAATGAGACATTCCTAGCAGCTTCTAGGGGAAAAACCGAATTCACATCGGAATGAGAGGGATCCTGAGGCTGTGCAGGTATGAGACTACGTGGTTGAAAGAAGGCTGATAAGGATTAATTGGTACTACCTATATCAACAAGATGCATCTTCTTTTCGGTATCCTAACCAATAAGAACTCCATAGTTAAGCGTGCTTGACTTGGAGTAGTATTGGGATGGGTGACCTTCTGGGAAGTTTCCTGAAAAGCGTGCGAGTGAGGACAGAACATGTTGAAAAAGGCCCGTGTTGATTTGTGGGGTTAGTTGATAATCCTGAAAGCAGTCTGGGGTGTTACATAGTGGAATAGAGGAAGTTAGACCTTGGTGTTAAGAGAAGTATGTGATAGAAGTATTATGGTCACAAGTAAGTGTAGTGAATTCCTTGTCTTGAGATGGATGTAAGTAACATACCTTTTGTTGAGCAGTGAGTCTTGTATTCTAAGAAGTTGAGTTGATGATAGACAATGAAAGATAAGCTAAGCTGGAGCATATGGACTAAGTGTAGGATGTTGAATATGTTATGTTGTAAGAGCTTATTGGGGGACAATGAGGATTGTCCGTAGCAAGTCATCTAGACAAGTAACCCCAGTATGATGAAGGGAGTAGTAGGTATTGGTTTCGAAGAAAATTCCAATCATAAGCGTGTGGCAATGATAAGGTTCATCTTAAGTGCATTTTATTTGGATTGAAAGAGTAATATTGGCTTATTGGAAGTCTGGTTGTTATTTATCTCCTTGAGAAGTATTTGGTTGGTTGGTTAGTCGCAGAGTATAAACATTCACACCGTGTTGGAGCTAAGGATGTCCTAAATGTCATAAGTGTACCGTTGTGGATGTACAAATTGAGGATGGAGTTGCAAGTCACCGCAAGTCAGATTGGTAGTTTTGAGATTGGGATTTTTGAAGGTGTAGTGCGTAGTTGGTCATCTGAGGAGATATCATGGAAGTCAGATGCATGGGAAAACCAACCTGGTAGACCATGCTCAATTTAAGTAAGTCTGGGAAGTACCATTATTATGATTATGAATAAATATAAGGAACAGACTTGGAAGAGACCTACTAAGGGGTGATCTGGAAGGGATTAGATAGGTATGTGGTATAGATATTGATAAGGTGTGAAGCGGTTGGTCATGGTATGAAATTGATTGATACATTCGGATTCATAGCCTTAGATGTAGACTCCCTGAGAGTGGTAATGGATGTGTACGATGATACTTTACCGTATTGGAAGGATTCATGAGCTATACTTCCAAAAAGGAACGAGAATCAGTTATTCCTAAAGTTAAACATGTGACTCGGATTGTATGTTAGTAAGAGCATGAGCTAAGATTATGGAAGACGGGACAAGATGATTGAGATGAATGATTGTGGATACGAAGTGAAATGTTGTCTCTAGATATGTGTGAAGTATTGTGTGTGACTCTATGAGGTGTATGGACACTCATAGTTATGTTCGAGATTGCTTAAGTTTCTTAGAAGTGGTGTTTTGTTGATGATTTAAAGTTCCTTGATGATGTTATGTTGTTTTGGTCGAGATCATGTGTTGGGAGAAATATTGAATGAATCAAAACCCTATGAGGGGATTTGATATGGAATATAGTAACCAGGACCGGATATTGTCAAACTAATTTGGTTTAGCTGCATCAAACACATGATGAATTTGGATGTTCTATATGTTTATGGTTGTAGCCATGTAACTCCTAGATACCTATGTTCTGAAGAGTGTTGGTTTTATTCTACACTTTTGTGAGTCACCAAGGAAGTTATTCTACTAATAGAAGTTGGTAAGGTTCTAGTACCATTTTGGACAGTAGGCACTCTGAGGGTAAGTGTGTTTCTTTGAAGATTGTTAGCTAAACAGTAGTGCCTAGGAACCCCAAGTGTTTCACTATTGGAATCAGGGTATCACACTGGAAGGTGATGGATGAAAGAGCTCAATCAAGTCTATGGGGATCAGAGAGATAGTTACTCGTAAGAATGGAGGTAAGGATGAGAGTAAGATAATCTTGTGCTAATGGTTCTATCTTTTTGGAGTAGTACGAGAGAAGGGAAGCAGTAGGAGTAAGGGCTTGTAGCATACATTATCATATCAAGTGAAGTTGATGAGATTACCGGTAGATGGATTACAAGTTTGTCACATTTGTTGAAGGAATAACAAGAAAAGGGCAGTCAATACTATTTGTGGTAAGGGAATCAATAAATTTTCTTATGAAGAATTAATGAGTATTGATTAACCGAGTCCAGATGAGATGTTGTAATTATGTTTTGTGTAACTTAGTGAAAGGAAGGGAAGTCGTGGTTTCCGGGAAGAAAGTGACCCACTGATGTTGAGAGGTATATAAGAGGAATTATGTGGAAGCAAGTTTAAATGTTAATCCAATATTAGAATGAGATTGTGATGGAAATCAAGAAGTTTCGGGAGTTCATGAAAGAGGGAAAAATTGTTAGCAAAGACAAGTTAGAAGAATGAGTATGTCCGAGACTTGAAATTGAAGAGAAGCCAAGTGTTGGTCTAGAACGTTAATACAAGGATTGTTCGTTTGTTGAGTAAAGGAAATTCGGGGGCGAATTTCAATTTAAGGGGGGGAGAATGTAATATCCCATATTCCCTTAAATGCTCAATTAGTTGTCAGTTGAGATCAATTGAGTTCCTATGTAAATTATCTATTATCATTTGTAACAATTGGAGCTCTTATGTGCTCTAAATGTTGTCAATTGGGACCAATAGAGTAACTAGTGAAATCTAAAGGGATTAATTATTAATAAAGAGACAGACCAATATTAATAAGTACAATAGAGGACATTTTTGGTAACATCAATAATTGGTCAATTGGTGTTGGAAGATGAAATATCAATTGGGATATTTTGATTACTACTTAATATTATATATTATATATATTATATATGTAATGTATTATGTGTGGTAAAGGAAAGAAAAGAAGAAAGGATAAGAATAGAAGAAGAGAGAAAGAGAGTTATCAGAAAGAAAAAGAAAGAGAGAAGAAGAAAAAGAGAAAGAAAGAGGAAAAGAAGAAAGAGAAAGAGGAAGAAGAGAAGAAGAGGAAGGAAGGAAGAAGATGGAAAATCATCTTCATCATCTCATCTTCATCATCACCAACTTCATCTTCTTCTACTAGGTGAGTTCTTAGATAGTTTTAGCCTTTGGGGGAAAATAATCTATATTTGTGGGGTTAGGGTTTGTGTGAATTTGTGATAAACTTGTTGTGTTCATACTCCCTATCCGTGCTATGTGTTGATATCATGTTGATTGTTGTGGAAAAATCATGTTATGTGAAAATTGTAGGTAAAAATGGTATATGGAAAGGAAAATAAAAGAGGAGTTAATTAAGGAAAGAAGTTACTCTGCAGAATTAAATTTTCTATCTATGCAGAATTTGTCAGCAGTGGGGTTCGAACCCAGGACCTCCTTTGAACTGTACATGCCTTACCACTAGGCTAGAGAGGTTGTTGTTGATTGCTTATGCAATGAATAAATATTAATCTAAATCTTGATTAACATAGATTAATGAATTAATTGAGCGTTATAACTCCGTTTTGGATGCGGACGGATGCATTAGTAAGATAATGAAAAAGGCTATTATTATGATATCATATTATAGTATATTATGTGTCTTACAAATTAAATGAATTATATTTATGATGGGTGTTAAACATGGTTGATATGGTTGATTGTGAAATAACATGACTAAAGATAACGTAAAGGACTATTATTATTGTTCCATGTTATAAAATAGTATGTGATTTATAAATGCCATGAATTTTATCATGATGAAATTAAATATTGTTGTTATGTGGAAGGTGAAATAACACGATTAAAAACCTTACAAAGATGAGTGAGGAAACCTAGAAGAATAATTTGATTAATAACCTAGAAAGATAATCTAGGTTATGGAACATGTGAGATGCATGTATGAGAATACGGTATTCATTCGTACGACGCTTATGTGAGGTCGTGGACGAATTGTCGCCATGATTGAGAATGAGACACATTGTATGGAACATGCCATGTTATTATTTGTGTATTATTATTATTATTTGTGTATTATGGTGAATGAAGTCACCTATGATTGATGAATTTGTTATGGTTCGTGGAACCAATGTTTTGTGGAACCGATCATGTATTCAGAATGTGTGTTTTCTGTGATGGTACACATCTCTATTGGTATGCTTAAACGTGTAAGCATTGGGATGTGGGACCAATGATTCGAGCCTCAATTGGGTTTGAGCCCCAACCATGGCGGACATGGGGGAAAGGTGGACACCTAAGTGGGTTAGAGTCCCATACGGTGAAAGATACTCAAAGTGGGTTAGAGTCCCATACGAGTGATGGTTCTTAAAAGTGGGTTAGAGTCCCATAGGGGAACCTGATATCCACCGCGAAAGTCGAATCATACGGACATGCGTGAACCAAGCCTTGGCCTAAACGTAGGTCCGTTGGGGATCGATGTTGCGTGAATATGAATAATGATCGTGGTTGAGTTATGAGAACTCAGATGCATGTTGCCATACAATTGCGAGTTAGTTCCCCATCGTTCAAGTCTTCGTTCCCTTGTTGACTTGAGTTGGATATGAGTTGAATATCGATTAGAATACCCTGTAGAGCCGAGTGGACCCATAGGATAGGAGAACTCACTGAGATTATTATCTCATCCCATCATTGTTGTTATTTTTTCAGGTATTCTTTACAGGTTGGATCTAAGAGAAACTGTTATGGATGTTTCAAGGGTTGCTGTTCATTATGATCTTCCGCTGTGGGGTTGTGTGCAATGAAGATATTGTACATAGTTCTTAGATTTTTTATTGTTTAGGCATTATTGTATAACATGTTCCATTGATGTTTTAGTTTGGACATGTATACATATTGATTCCATTAGGCACTTATGTTGTGACAGTACCAAAATTTAACACTTGTATGATATTATTCTAGATATATATTATACGGGTTGTTACAGTAATACTCTGCTAACGTTATGCACTTTTCCCTTGCCAACCATCCGATAGTATGGTGACGACAAATACAACTGACAATGGGAAATGCCCTAAAACCAATAATAACAAGAAATCGTTAATGTGTATATATGTCAAATACATAATTTAAGCAAATAGTTCAATTTAAGACAATTATATGTAATTACCTCTGGAATGTTCGGCTGAAAGGTACAGTTGATACTGTTTTTGTCCGAAGCATCTCTGTATACTGTTGAGGCGCTAGCCTCTCTTTCTCTCCTCAATGCATCAAGCTCAGCTTGCATGGCTTCCAATCTTGCATGAAGCTCCCGATTACTAGGAGCCTTTCCTTTTTTAATACTCAGGGAGGTCGGAGTGACTCCAAATCCCTTACCCCTCACCCGACCAGAATACTCAGGGACATCTAATGCCCGACTAAGTATGCCCTTAGTATCATCGGGAGATAAAGACTGAGATAGCTCCTCCTGAAAAATCAGATGAATATCGTATACTTGTCAAATATTTGTGTATAAAAATGTTATTCAATTAATGAAAAAATGTTATACTTACAGATTTCTGGTATACGTGTAAAACTTCTTCTTGAGGAACTCCAGATTTGCCCACACGGGCTTCCTTCCACAAAACATGTGCAGGAAGAGATGTTTCTGAACTTTCCTCCTTCTGCAGCTACACATTAAGTCATACAATTTGATCAGATAAAACTAATATATGATGAACAAATTTGTTATCGCAATTTATAAATACTTACCATGGATTGTTCTAAGCGTCCATATCCGACACGTCCTTTTCGGTACGGATATGGGGGACTTGATGCTCTTTCCCGATTTGTAGCACTTATTCTTTGAAAAACCGGGTCTTGTCTTTTGGATTTGAAAGCTTCCCATTCTTCAGCCGATATCAAACTTTCATATTTTTTAGGAAGCTCCGCATCCACAAAATTACCATCCGCATCCTTAAGGAACTTGGATGATAAAAATGTCTGAAACCCTCTTAGAAGCTTTCCGGCCAATTTCATACAAAAACCTCTTCTTTCTTCTTCGATGTTAAAACATCGCTAAGAAAAACATACAGATTGATAGTTAGTATCGGTAATTGAAAAAACATAATTGATACCGTATAATTAAGGGCCAAATGATTGTACCTTTATCTCACTCCAAATTTTTTCTTTGGACTCATTCAGCTCTTTGTTTCTCCAATCATCACATGTAATGGGAATTTCATTCCTTACTAGTGCACCGATAAAACTAGTTAAGGTATGCCCATTAGGTTCTATAAGCTGTCCCTGGTTGTTCCAATAGACATCTAGTATGATGCCTCGAGATCTTCCTTGGACCACCCTTCTCATTACTGTGATGCCTCTTCGAATTTCTTCTTCCGCGGATACTTTTTTACTAACTTCCTCATGTTGGTCATCAGCCATGTCTAACCTGTAATAAACCAAGGAAACCATCAAATATCAAATATAACTTATAATCAAAGCAATTGAAAACAAAAAAATAAAGAAATCATGCATTATCAGATATAACTTATAATCAAAGCAATTGAAAACAAAAATATAATGAAATCATGCATTATCACATATAACTTATAATCAAAACAATTGAAAAAAAAAAAATAAAGAAACCATGGATAATTTACCTAAGTCACTAACATCTCTTTCTTTTCTTTGTTGGAATATTAATCACTTGTTTCTTAGCAATGCGTACGGATGAATTGATCCAAATTCCCTCATTATGATCGTTTCTTATATATGACTCATCCGGTATAAGATCCTCAACTTCATCATTTCTATTCAACTCATTCCGTCTAATGCATGACTCATTCTCAACATCAATATCACATTGATCGACACCGCTATCATCAGTCACTTTGTTAGAGAAAAGCACTATAAACCATTTTGTACTCTTCGGGTCATTCACATAGAACACTTGTTTAGCTTGAGATGCTAGAATAAAAGGTTCATCTTTGTACCCCACCCTAGTAAGATCAACTTGCAAAAATCCAGACTTATCCATTCGTATGCCACTACTATTCACCCACTTGCAACCAAAGATGGGAATCTGAAACTTCTCGTAATCAAACACCCAAATGTGCTCAATAACTCCAAAATATGACAAATTTGCATATTTGGGGTTTAAGTCCTTCATACTTGATATATGCATTGCTTCAGCTAGCACGGTGACACCACTATTTTGCATAGTACTCTTATCATCTTGTTCTTTGGTATAAAATGTGTATCCATTAATTGAATATGCGCTATGAGAAAACACATGCAAACTTGGACCATATGTCAAACATCTCAACATTTCTGTTACCGAAGAAGGATCTGAAGAGCGCTTCAAATAAATATGATCCTTCAACCATTGTATGAAACTTTGATTGTGCTCTATAACTATCCAATTTTCATTTCTGTTCGGATTTAACCTTCGGAGTACATCCTTGTGCATTTCAACATATGGCTCAACCTCATTATTATTGTGCAGAACATACAAATGAACTTGATCCTGTTCATCCCTTGATATTGTCACAATTTTATTCCCAATTAATTTTTTACCTTCCATTTTGTCGAAAATCTGAGCTCTGGGGAGTCCAATCGATTGAACGTTAGACAAATATTCAGTACAAAACTCAACAGCTTCTTCAACAATGTATCGTTCAACAATACAACCCTCTGGTCGACTTCGGGATTTCACGTACCCTTTTAATATTTTCATATACCGTTCAGCAGGGTACATCCATCTCATATAAGCTGGTCCACACAACTGTGTCTCTTTCACAAGATGAACAACTAAATGAACCATTATGTCAAAAAAAGACGGTGGAAAATACATTTCAAGCTCACACAAGGTAATTACAATCTCTTTTTGTAGTGTTGGTAAGATCTCGGGATCGATCACCTTACTACAAATTACAATCTCTTTTTGTAGTGTTGGTAAGATCTCGGGATCGATCATCTTCGATCAGAGGTGTCAAGTATACGTCTATGTCATTCCCTGGTTGTTTAGGCCCAGAGATTAACATAGATAACATCATGTACTTACGCTTCATACATAGCCACGGAGGTAGGTTATAAATCATAAGAATCACAGGCCATGTGGTATGTGAGATACTTTGAAGACCATGTGGGTTCATTCCATCAGTAGATAATGCCAATCGAAGGTTTCTTGCTTCTGATCCAAACTCAGGATAATCATTATCAATCTTCGACCACTGTGGTGAATCAGCCGGATGCCGATACTTTCCATCAATAATTCTTTCATCTGCATGCCAAGTAAGATGTCTTGCATCGGTTTCACTACGAAACATGCGCCTAAATCTCGGAATTATCGGAAAATACCATAAGACTTTTGCGGGAGATAATCTTTTCTTATATCGAGACAAACCGCATTTAGGGCACTCAGTTAACATTGCATATTCGTTACGAAACAAAATGCAATCGTTAGGACAAGCATGTATCTTATCATAGCTCATGCCAATAGAGCACAACATTTTTTTGCCTCATAGGTTCGATTAGGAAGAACATTATCATCCGGTAGCATTTCTCTCATAAGGGCCAACAACTCTGTGAAACTTTTATCCGACCATCCATTGCCCGCCTTTAAGTTGTACAACTTTAATACCGCAGAAAGTCTTGAGAATTTAGTGCAACCTTTGTACAACGGTTTCTCTGCATCGCTTACCATCCTCTCAAACATTTCAGGACAATCATGAAGATCTTCTTCCAGTGCTTCTACAATCTCTTCAACTCGATCACAATCGTATGTTTCCGTGTCTTTGTCGTATGAAGCATAGGTCGTATTACTTTTTCCACTCGATTCAACATTCTCGTTAATTTTCTCACCATGAAATATCCAACACTGATAACTTTGATCAATTCCATGCCTCAGCAAATGCGATTTCAATCCATGTGCGTCAACCTTACCAATATAACAACAACGCAAGCAAGGACAATGCATTCGTCTGGGGTTTTCAGCGTGTTGAACAACATACTTAACGAATTCCAAAACCCCACTCTCGTACTCTTTGGTCATTCGATCGGCACAGATCCATGTTTTATCCATGGTTTTCCTACTTATTAAAGTAAACAATTAATCCAGACGAAAATACATAACTAAGGTAGTATCTTTGAATATCCTAACAATTATAAAGTTCAATTCATTTTAAACTTCAAAAACCTATACATAACCAATGTTAATATAAACTTCAATAACGTATCCGATACGCCAATATACCAACTTTAATTACCTCATCACTTTCATTTTTTATATTACAAGAATCAAACTTTTTCTATTACAATATACCTATAACTATACCTATAACTATATTAGAGTTCGTTCAATCATTTTATGGGAGAAATCTTGTTCCTTTAGAATGAAAGTGAGATGAACAACACTTTCACAGTTAAAAAGAAAAAAAACTACCTATTCAATCTTCAAGTATAATCACTAAGGAAACATGAAGTTTGAACAATATTGAACATCTAAATCCAAGCCTAGTCATGACAGCCCCAACATGCAATGCATTTCAAATTTCATCATGCATACCAAGCAAGTATAAAGAAAATCAAATTGCATACACATATACATACACAATTCAATATACATACATACACAAACTAACAACTCCCAAATCACCAACTATCATTAAACATTGCATTTGTAACACCAGCAACTAACCGATTAGCATAGCATTTTCAACAAACAGTTAACCATAATAAAATTAGAATTAATTCAATTAACATCAACATTCAAAATCAATAAACCAACCATATTCCATAGTAGTTTCAATGAACATTCAAATTGATTTCAAAGCATCATTAACTTTAGCATATCATTGCAACGTCCATCAACATAATAATGATTTCTAACTTCCATACTAACCTCAACTAACATGATCAATGGACTTCTAACTCATGTCACCTCTAATTACTAACAGCTTATTAACTAACATTTTTCATAACACATTTTCCTAACTGTTTTGACTACTAATCTAACTCTCCTAACACAATTAGTTACCTAACAATTTATTAACACAATTGCATACTAGTTTAACAGCTCTAACATCATTTGCTAATAATCATCCAATTCCATAACAATTATAATAATCACTAACAAGTTAGCATACTAACTCAATCACTAAAATGCAATAACAATTCAAACAATCCTAACTCAAGCAATCTATAATTATCACACTAACTGTTACAACAGTCCTAAAACTTCAATTAACATTCACCAAAATCCATTTAACATCCTAACTAGTATTCACCTGTCACCAAACTTTGTAGCTTGTTGTTGTAAATTTTGGGAATATCGGCATGGTTGAGATTGTTGAGATGAGGAGTGCGGTGGCGGAAACGGTGGAGGTTCGGAGGTGAGAGGCGAGTGCGGCGGTCGATTGTTTGGGTGACGGCGGAGGGACCCTCGAAGGCGGAAAATAGGGTTTTCGGAAGTTGAAGGAAGAGAAAGTAAAGGTGATATGGGGATGTCGTGTTTTGGAGTGTCTGCGTGATGTTGTGTGAGTTGAGAAGAAGGTTATGGCTGATGGAGATTGAGGGGAAGAGGAAATGGCGGAAGTTTGTGAGGTGAGTGAAGAAGAGGGAAAACAAAAGAACAGAGAACGAAAAGTGAAATGGAGTCTGAAATTTTATTTTAAATAGACCTTAGACAGCGCTTTTGTGGAAAGCGCTTTCTAAGGTATGCCTTAGACAACGCTTTCCAAAAGCGCTTTGTAAACCCCCCCTTAGACAGCGCTTTTGGTTTTAATTTTTTTTTTAATTTAAAGACTTTAGACAGCGCTTTATCAAAAGCGCTGACTAAGGTCTATATTTAAAAGCGCTTTCTAAAAGCGCTGTCTAAGGGGGGGTCTTAGACAACGCTTTTAGAAAGCGCTGTCTAAGACCCCCCCTTAGACAGCGCTTTCATTATTTTCTTGGAACATTTTCCGTGTTTTATTTTAATTTTAACCTTAGACAGCGCTTTCTTTTAAAAGCGCTGTCTAAGATGCGCTGTTAAAAGTCATTTTTGGCGTAGTGGTAGATGCCTAAGAAAATATATAATTATATTAATATTAAATATGTCTTTTCAATTTTTAGTAAATACATGTACGTGCATGCAAAAGTTTGAGTAATACTATTCTAATCACTACTAGCAAAAGGACCAATAAAATTTACATCGGTTGTGTTTATCATAAATGTGAACAAGACACTAGATGATGCTTGGAAAAGTAAGAAATCTAGTGTTTCTCATTTTCAAAATTTTATTTAAGGATTAGGTCATGATAGGTGCGTCATTCATCTTTCTCCTCTGGGTTGTTAAGGCGATGTCCTTGAAGTGGTCTATTTAGTATTGGTATTATATCGACTCTTGCCCATACCATAACTCCGATACCGAAGCACATTATTAGAGCTCCTTTCATGATATAACAAATTTATATTCAATTAGTATATTTTAATGAATTAAAAACTCTAAAAGTTTTATTTATTTCCATAATATCTAGTTTATATAATTACATGTTATGTAATTTCTAAACTAATAAACATGTTAATTTAACTTGTTTCGAATTTATTAATTTTATTGCGATTTTATCATATAAAGAGAAAACACTAGACTTATACCAGCATTTATAGACCATATTATGACACTTTTCCATTCGACCAAAGAGGCTAATGCTGCCCCTGGAATTACTCCCATCTAACTTATACCTGAAGAGATAGACAATGCTAACGACCGGATATGAATGAAGAGTAGATGCCTAAGAAAATATATGATTATATTAAAATTAAATATGTCTTTTCAATTTTTAGTAAATATATGTGCGTGCATGCACAAGTTTAGGTAATACTATTCTAATCACTACTAATAAAAGGACCAATAAAATTTAGATCGGTTGTGTTTATCATAAATATGAACAAGACACTGGATGATGCTTGGAAAAGTAAGAAATCTAGTGTTTCTCATTTTCAAAATTTTATTTAAGGATTAAGTAATTATAGGTGCATCATTCATTTTTATCCTCTGGGTTGTTCAAGCGATGTCCTTGGAGTGGTCTCTTTAGTATTGGTATTATCTCGACTCATGCCCATACCATAACTCCGAGACCGAAGCACATTATTAGAGCTCCTTTCAGGATATAACAAATTTATATTCAATTAGTATATTTTAATGAATTAAAAACTCTAAAAGTTTTATTTATTTCAATAAAATCTAGTTTATATAATTGTTTTCTCGCAAATTCGGCTTGACAAGAAGAATACATCCAATTATACACGCTAATATCATACCTAGAGAAATAAAGGTCGTAACAAAAACCAGACCTCGGGTTTTCATTACTATCCCTAGAAGAAAATAGGAAAGTCCTTAAAATAAAATATACTGTAAAAAATAATTTTATAAAAATTTGATCATAACTAGAATGAGATAAAACATTAATAAAAATGGAATTACATGTATATGTCATTTCTAAACTTATAAATATGTTAATTTAACTTGTTTCGAATTTATTAATTTTATTGCGATTTTTCCATATAAAGAGCAAACACTAGACTTATACCAGCATTTATAGACCATATTATGGGACTTCTCCATTCGACCAAAGAGGCTAATGCTGCCCCTATAATTACTCCCATCCAACTTATACCTGAAGAGAGAGACAATGCTAACGACCGGATATGCATGAAGAGTAGATGCCTAAGAAAATATATGATTATATTAAAATTAAATATGTCTTTTCAAGTTTTAGTAAATATATGTGCGTGCTTGCACAAGTTTGAGTAATACTATTCTAATCACTACTAGAAAAAGGACCAATAAAATTTAGATCGGTTGTGTTTATCCTAAATATGAACAAGACACTGGATGATGCTTGGAAAAGTTAGAAATCTAGTGTTTCTCATTTTCAAATTATATTTTAGGATTAAGTAATTATAGGTGCATCATTCATCTTTGTCCTCTGGGTTGTTCAAGCGATGACCTTAGAGTGGTCTCTTTAGTATTGGTATTATCTCGACTCTTGCCCATACCATAACTTCGAGACCGAAGTACATTATAAGAGCTCCTTTCATGTTATAACAATATTATATTCAATTAGTATATTTTAATCAAATAAAAACTCTAAAAGTTTTATTTATTTCATTAATATCTAGTTTATATATTTACTTTCTCGCAAATTCGGCTTGACAAGAAGAATACATCCAATTATACTCACTAATATCATACCTAGAGAAGTAAAGGTCGTAACAAAAACCAGACCTCGGGTTTTCATTACTATCCCTTGAAGAAAATAGGAAAGTCCTTAAAATAAAATATACTGTAAAAAATAATTTTATAACAATTTGATCATAACTAGAATGAGATAGAACATTAATAAAAATGGAATTACATGTATATGTCATTTCTAAACTAATAAATATGTTAATTTAACTTGTTTCGAATTTATTAATTTTATTGCGATTTTTCCATATAAAGAGCAAACACTAGACTTATACCTGCATTTATAGACCATATTATGGGACTTCTCCATTCGACCAAAGAGGCTAATGCTGCCCCTGGAATTACTCTCATCCAACTTATACCTGAAGAGAGAGACAATGCTAACGATCGAATATGCATGAAGTGTAGATGCTTAAGAAAATATATGATTATATTAAAATTAAATATGTCTTTTCAATTTTTAGTAAATATATGTGCGTGCATCCACAAGTTCGAGTAATACTATTCTAATCACTTCTAATAAAAGGACCAATAAAATTTAGATCGGTTGTGTTTATCATAAATATGAACAAGACACTGGATGATGCTTGGAAAAGTAAGAAATCTAGTGTTTCTAATTTTCAAAATTTTATTTAAGGATTAAGTAATTATAGGTGCATCATTCATCTTTCTCCTATAGGTTGTTCAAGCGATGTCCTTGGAGTGGTCTCTTTAGTATTGGTATTATCTCGACTCTTGCCCATACCATAACTCCGAGACCGAAGCACATTATAAGAGCTCCTTTCAGGTTATAACAAATTTATATTCAATTAGTATATTTTAATCAAATAAAAACTCTAAAAGTGTTATTTATTTCATTAAAATCTAGTTTATAATTACTTTCTCGCAAATTGGGTTTGACAAGAAGAATACATCCAATTATACTCACTAATATGATACCTAGAGAACTAAAGGTCGTAACAAAAACCAGACCTCGGGTTTTCATTACTATCCCTAGAAAAAAAATAGGAATGTCCTTAAAATAAAATATACTGTAAAAACTAATTTTATAACAATTTGATCACAACTAGAATGAGATAAAACATTAATAAAAATGGAATTACATGTATATGTAACTTCTAAACTAATAAATATGTTAACTTATCTTGTTTCGAATTTATTAATTTTATTGCGATTTTTCCATATAAAGAGCAAACACTAGACTTATACCAGCATTTATACACCATATTATGGGACTTCTCCATTCGACCAAAGAGGCTAATGCTGCCCCTGGAATTACTCCCATCCAACTTATACCTGAAGAGAGAGACAATGCTAACGACCGAATATGCATGAAGAGTAGATGTCTAAGAAAATATATAATTATATTAATATTAAATATACCTTTTCAATTTTTAGTAAATATATGTACGTGCATGCTCAAGTTTGAGTAATACAATAAAAATCACTACTAATAAAAGGACCAATAAAATTTGGATCGGTTGTGTTTATCATAAATGTGAACAAGACACTGGATGATGCTTGGAAAAGTAAGAAATCTAGTGTTTCTCATTTTCAAAATTTTATTTAAGGATTAGGTTATGATAGGTGCGTCATTCATCTTTCTCCTCTGGGTTGTTAAGGCGATGTCCTTGGAGTAGTCTATTTAGTATTGGTATTATCTCGACTCTTGCCCATACCATAACTCTGAGACCGAAGCACATTATAAGAGCTCCTTTCAGGTTATAACAAATTTATATTTAATTAGTATATTTTAATCAAATAAAAACTCTAAAAGTTTTATTTATTTCATTAAAATCTAGTTTATATAATTACTTTCTCGCAAATTCGGCTTCACAAGAAGAATACATCAAATTATACTCACTAATATCACACCTAGAGAACTAAAGGTCGTAACAAAAACCAGACCTCGGGTTTTCGTTACTATCCCTAGAAGAATATAGGAATGTCCTTAAAATAAAATATACTGTAAAAAATAATTTTATAACAATTTGATCATAACTAGAATGAGATAAAACATTAATAAAAATAGAATTACATGTATTTGTAACTTCTAAACTAATAAATATGTTAATTTATCTTGTTTCGAATTTATTAATTTTATTGCGATTTTTCCATATAAAGAGCAAACACTAGACTTATACCAGCATTTATAGACCATATTATGGGACTTCTCCATTCGACCAAGAGGCTAATGTTGCCCCTGGAATTACTCCAATCCAACTTATACCTGAAGAGAGAGACAATGCTAACGACCGGATATGCATGAAGAGTAGATGCCTAAAAAAATATATGATTCTATTAAAATTAAATACGTCTTTTCAATTTTTAGTAAATATATGTGCGTGCATGCACAAGTTTGAGTAATACTATTCTAATCACTACTAATAAAAGGACCAATAAAATTTAGATCGGTTGTGTTTATCATAAATATGAACAAGACACTAGATGATGCTTGGAAAAGTAAGAAATCTAGTGTTTCTAATTTTCAAAATTTTATTTAAGGATTAAGTAATTATAGGTGCATCATTCATCTTTCTCCTCTGGGTTGTTCAAGCGATGTCCTTGGAGTGGTCTCTTTAGTATTGGTATTATCTCGACTCTTGCCCATACCATAACTCCGAGACCGAAGCACATTATAAGAGCTCCTTTCAGGTTATAACAAATTTATATTCAATTAGTATATTTTAATCAAATAAAAACTCTAAAAGTCTTATTTATTTCATTTAAATCTAGTTTATAATTACTTTCTCGCAAATTCGACTTGACAAGAAGAATACATCCAATTATACTCACTAATATGATACCTAGAGAACTAAAGGTCGTAAGAAAAACCAGACCTCGGGTTTTCATTACTATCCCTAGGAAAAAATAGGAATGTCCTTAAAATAAAATATACTGAAAAAACTAATTTTATAACAATTTGATCACAACTAGAATGAGATAAAACATTAATAAAAATGGAATTACATGTATATGTAACTTCTAAACTAATAAATATGTTAACTTATCTTGTTTCCAATTTATTAACTTTATTGTGATTTTTCCATATAAAGAGCAAACACTAGACTTATACCAGCATTTATAGACCATATTATGGGACTTCTCCATTCGACCAAAGAGGCTAATGCTGCCCCTGGAATTACTCTCATCCAACTTATACCTGAAGAGAGAGACAATGCTAACGACCGAATATGCATGATGAGTAGATGCCTAAGAAAATATATAATTATATTAATATTAAATATACCTTTTCAATATTTAGTAAATATATGTACGTGCATGCTCAAGTTTGAGTAAGACAATAAAAATCACTACTAATAAAAGGACCAATAAAATTTACATCGGTTGTGTTTATCATAAATATGAACAAGACACTAGATGATGCTTCGAAAAGTAAGAAATCTAGTGTTTCTCATTTTCAAATTTTATTTAATGATTAAGTAATGCTAGGTGCATCATTCATCTTTCTCCTCCGGGTTGTTCAAGCGATGTCCTTGGTGGAACACCCCGATAAAAATAAGATAATTATTTAATTTAAGTTAATATTATATTTATTAATTTAATTAAATAATTGGAATTTTTGGATTATTATTATTATTATTATTGGAATAATAATTATTGGAAAATATATAAGTTGGAAATAAGGAAAAAGAGTTCCATTTTGGTAAAAAGAGTTTTCACGTGAAAACAGAGAAGCGGCTCAAAAAGAGGAAAAGGGCAAAGAGGCAGAGCAAGAGGAAGAAGGTTGGAGAAGAGAAAAGCTTGAAGCTTAAAGATTCACCGGATTAACTCAGGTAAGGGGGGTTTATCGTCGTTTAATGGGTATTATGGGTTAACATGTAATGGGTAGTGATGAACCGTTGATTTGACCCTAATTGGGATGTTGAATGCTGAAAAATTGTGTTGGATAAGTTGTGTTAAAGCTGTAATTGAATCTGTATTCGTGTGAGTTGTGATTTCCCGAACGTATAGCTTTTTACGGAATCGGAATCGGAGGTCCGGAAGTCCTCCAACGGCGGAAAATGCGGAGAATTCTGCATTCTGCTTCGTGTTAGCGCAGGAACAGCGTTCTGTCTTGCGTTAACCGGTTAACCCAGGGTGTTAACCGGTTAACACTGTTATGAATTGTGAAAAATTGCTGTTTTGTCTACGTTAACCGGTTAACCCAGGGTGTTAACCGGTTAACACTGTTGTGATTTATGAGAAATTGCTGTTCTGTCTGCGTTAACCGGTTAACCCAGGGCGTTAACCGGTTAACACTGTTAAATTTGGCCAGGAAGCGTGTTCTGTCCTGCGTTAACCGGTTAACCCAGGGCGTTTACCGGTTAACACTGTTGGAAATTGGAAAAATTGATATTTTAATGTTGTGAACATAATTGGTGATTGGCCTATATCGGTGTGTGATATAGTAGGGATTAATTCCCGTTGTTTTGAGTAGGATAGGTATTATTAGAGTGTGCTAATACTGTGATTGATTAATTGGCATGACATGATATGATTATGTGATAAATATGCTGATGATGTGTGAAAGTATGCATAATGTTGTGAATGTATATATTATGCATGTGTTGGTGAATGGACTGTTTTATGGCTTAGAGTGTGAGCATATGTCCATTGTGGATTGTTGTTGATGATGTTGCATTGCTAGGTGAATTAGCATGCATATTGTGGCCTTTATGGTGGTAGCTAATTCCCATGGTGAGGAATTAGTGAGTTAGTCATTATGGATTGTTGTTGATGTTTGCATGCTAGGTGAATTAGCGTGCATAGCATGGCCCTTGGGGTGGTAGCTAATTCCCCTGGTGAGGAATTAGTGAGTGAGTCACTAGGTCTCAAATGAGTGGGACTAGTGGGCTTGGTAGCCGTATCTGGATTTGATCGGTGAGGTGAACTATATGTTCACGAATAGTCGGTACCGCATGCATGGAGTCTCATTGCATAATGTATGTATGGCGTATAATATGAATGGATGTATTCCAATATTATACGTGTGTTTGTGTTGGCATTGAGTATGAGTATGAATTGTGTTGGTATTGAGTATGATATTTGAGTTGATGTGCCGTTACTGAATGTGTGATATGATTAGGGTGATTAATGTGTTATTTACTTAGCATTACATGATATTTTATAATGCTTTTTATATCGATTGAGGAACTCACCCTTACAACTATTTTTTCAGGTAACGAGCAGTGATTGAGTAGAAGCTAGTGCTTGGAGTCTAGTGTAGTCTCCTTAGTGGGTCATGCTCTGATAGATGTAACATCGGGACGGGATGTTTTACCTTGTTGAATAATTTTACATGTAATGTGTTACATGTTTTGCAATGATTGATTTGATTTCTATCCGCTGCGTATTGTGCAAATGCTTTATGTTTTGAATTAATAAAAGAGCATGACAGTTATTACGGTGAATGGTGTGAAATGATTGTGTGACACCCTTAATTGCATAATTACTCTGATGTATATATATTTGTTGTTTTAATTAAATATTTAGGGTATTTTAGAAGGGTGTTACATTAGTGGTATCAGAGCATAGTCGGTCGAGTCGAGTCGTAATTATTCTGTTTCCCCTGTATGGGATAGGTGTTGTGTAACCCTATCAGTACTTATTGTTTTAGCTTGATTGGGTTTTCAGAATAGAGATGGCTGGAAGAGGTAGAGACGATGTTGCGATTGCTGAGGCTCTGGGTATGCTAGCTGGAGTACTTGGGGGAAATCCGAATGTTGTGGGAATGGGAGCTGCTCGTCAACTGAGTGAGTTCCAGAAGAACAATCCTCCAATGTTCAAGGGAGCATACGATCCAGATGGCGCTCAGAAGTGGTTAAAGGAGATCGAGAGGATCTTCCGAGTGACTGAGTGTGCCGATAACCAGAAGGTCAGGTTCGGTACGCATATGCTGTCAGAAGAAGCAGATGATTGGTGGGTTGCTACCCGCACTGAGTTGGAATCTGCTGGGAATGCTGAGACCACTTGGGCTGTGTTCAGAGAGAGATTCCTGAGGAAGTACTTTCCAGAGGATGTCAGAGGAAAGAAAGAGATAGAGTTCTTGGAATTGAAGCAGGGCAACCGGTCTGTTACTGAGTATGCTGCTAAGTTCACAGAGCTGTCGAAGTATTACACTCCCTATGATGAGGCTACTGGGGAATTTTCAAAATGTGTGAAGTTTGAGAACGGGTTGCGTCCCGAGATCAAGCAGGCTATTGGATATCAGCGGATTAGAGTGTTTTGTGATTTGGTTGACTATTGAAGGATTTTTGAACAGGATACCAAGGCCAAAGCGGAAAGCTATCAGCAGAGGGTTGATAGGAAAGGCAAGAATCAGAATGATCGTGGGAAACCGTATGCAGCTGGCAAAGGTTTCCAGAGACAGAGCGGAATGAAGAGGCCTAGTGGGAGAGACTCTAGTGCCCCTGCTAAGTGTTACAAATGTGGTCAGGCTGGACATCGTGTCCATGAGTGTACCAGTGCTGAGAGGAAGTGTTTCAAGTGTGGAAAAGGTGGTCACTTGGCTGCAGAGTGCCGGTTGAAGACTGTGACTTGTTTCAACTGTGGAGAGGTGGGTCATATCAGTCCACAGTGTCCTAAGCCGAAGAGAGAGAACCAGTCGGGAGGCAAGGTCTTTGCTTTATCGGGTTCTGAGACTTTTGCAGATGATCGTTTGATCCGAGGTACGTGTTATATTAATGGCTTTCCTCTTGTAGCTATTATTGACACAGGTGCGACTCATTCCTTTATATCTTTGGATTGTGCTGTGAAACTTAAGTTAGAGATATCTGAGATGCATGGAAGTATGGTGATTGATACTCCTGCGAAGGGTTCAGTGACTACAACTTCAGTTTGTTTAAATTGTCCTTTGAGTATTTTTGGTAGAGACTTTGGGATGGACCTAGTGTGTCTTCCACTAGTGCAGATTGATGTTATTCTGGGTATGAACTGGTTGGTGTCTAACCGAGTTTATATCAACTGTTTTGATAAGACTGTGATCTTTCCTGAGATTGAGGAAGGGAAGAGTTTGTTTCTATCTGCAAGGCAGGTGAATGAGGCAGTAGCAGATGGGGCAGAGTTGTTTATGCTGTTAGCGACTTTGGAGGCTAAAGATAAACTGGTGATTTGCGATCTAGCTGTGGTGTGTGATTTTCCTGATGTGTTTCCTGAAGAAGTGAATGAATTACCGCCAGAACGTGAAGTTGAGTTCTCGATTGATTTGGTACCTGGTACTAGGCCGATATCGATGGCTCCGTACCGTATGTCTGCTGTTGAGTTAACTGAATTGAAGAGTCAGTTGGAAGATCTGTTGGATAAGAAATTTATTCGTCCGAGTGTGTCACCGTGGGGTGCACCAGTGTTATTGGTTAAGAAGAAAGAAGGTACTATGAGGTTGTGTGTGGACTACAGGCAACTGAATAAAGTGACGATCAAGAATCGGTATCCTTTGCCGAGGATTGATGATTTGATGGATCAGTTGGTTGGTGCGAGTGTGTTCAGCAAAATAGATTTGAGATCGGGTTATCATCAGATACGTGTGAAAACTGAGGATATTCAGAAGACTGCTTTCAAAACAAGGTATGGACATTATGAGTATTCTGTAATGCCTTTTGGTGTGACTAATGCGCCTGGAGTATTTATGGAGTATATGAATAGGATTTTCCATCCGTACCTAGACAAGTTTGTTGTAGTGTTTATTGACGATATTTTGGTGTATTCGAAATCTGAAGAAGAGCATGCTGAACATTTGAGAGTGGTTTTAGGAGTTCTACGAGAAAAGAAGTTATTTGCTAAACTCTCTAAGTGTGAATTTTGGTTAGAAGAAGTTAGTTTTCTTGGTCATGTGATTTCAAGAGGTGGTGTTGCTGTTGATCCTTCTAAGATAGAAGCGGTATCTAAGTGGGAAGCTCCGAAGTCAGTTTCTGAGATAAGGAGTTTTCTTGGACTTGCAGGATATTATAGGAAGTTCATTGAAGGATTTTCTAAGTTGGCGTTACCGTTAACGATGTTGACTAGAAAGGGGCAAGCGTTTGTTTGGGACTCAAAATGTGAAGAAGGTTTCCAAGAGTTAAAGAGAAGGTTAACTACTGCTCCTATTCTGATATTACCAAGTCCGTCAGAATTATTTGAGGTTTTCTGTGATGCTTCATTGTTGGGTTTGGGTGGTGTGTTGATGCAGAATAAGCAGGTTATAGCTTATGCTTCGAGACAACTGAAGGTTCATGAGAGGAACTATCCGACAGACGATTTAGAGTTGGCAGCTGTGGTATTTGTTCTGAAGTTATGGAGGCATTACTTGTACGGGTCAAGATTTGAGGTTTTCAGTGACCATAAAAGTTTAAAGTATTTGTTTGATCAGAAAGAGCTGAATATGAGACAGAGGAGATGGTTAGAGTTTCTGAAGGATTATGACTTTGGTTTGAATTACCATCCGGGTAAAGCAAACGTAGTGGCTGATGCATTGAGTCGGAAATCATTGCATATGTCTATGTTAATGGTTAAAGAATTGGATTTAATTGAACAGTTTAGAGACTTGAGTTTGGTGTGTGAGAGTACTCACAATAGTGTTAAATTGGGAATGTTGAAGTTAACAAGTGGTATTCTGGATGAGATTAGAGAGAGTCAGAAATCCGATGTGCTTTTGGTGGACAAGTTGACTCTAGTGAATCAAGGTCAAGGTGGTGAATTCAGAGTTGATGAGAATGGTGTTTTGAGATTTGGTAATCGGGTGTGTATTCCGGATGTTACCGAACTTAAGAAGAGTATTCTTGAGGAAGGACATCGTAGTGGCCTGAGTATTCATCCTGGGGCTACGAAGATGTATCATGATTTGAAAAAGTTATTTTGGTGGCCGGGAATGAAAAGAGAAATTGCGAGTTTTGTTTATTCTTGTTTGACTTGTCAGAAGTCAAAGATTGAGGATCAGAAGCCGTCTGGGCTAATGCAACCGTTGGCTATTCCAGAGTGGAAGTGGGATAGTATCAGTATGGATTTTGTTTCTGGTTTACCGAGGACAAGTAAGAATTTTGAAGCTATTTGGGTGATTGTCGATAGATTGACGAAATCGGCTCATTTCATTCCGATCAGAATGGATTATCCGTTAGAGAGATTAGCCGAGTTGTATATTGAAAAAATTGTAAGTTTGCACGGTATCCCGTCGAATATTGTTTCGGACAGAGATCCTAGATTTACATCGAAGTTCTGGGAAGGTTTGCAGAGGGCTTTGGGAACTAAGCTGAGATTGAGTTCTGCATATCATCCGCAGACTGATGGTCAGACTGAGAGGACGATTCAGTCACTGGAGGATCTTTTGAGAGCTTGTGTCTTGGAAAAGGGAGGTGCTTGGGATTGTTATTTGCCTTTGATTGAGTTTACCTACAACAATAGTTTTCATTCGAGCATTGGTATGGCACCGTTTGAAGCTTTGTATGGTAGGAGATGTCAGACGCCTTTATGTTGGTATGAGTCCGGTGAGAGTGCTGTGGTCGGACCGGAGATTGTTCAACAAACTACGGAAAAGATTAAGATGATTCAGGAGAAGATGAGGATTGCTCAGAGTCGTCAGAAGAGTTATCACGACAAGAGGAGGAAGTCACTTGAGTTTCAAGAGGGAGATCATGTGTTTCTTCGTGTTACTCCGATAACTGGGGTTGGTCGAGCTTTGAAGTCGAAGAAGTTGACACCTCGATTTATTGGTCCTTATCAGATTTTGGAGAGGATAGGGGAGGTAGCCTATCGTATCGCTTTACCGCCGTCACTTGCGAATTTGCATGAGGTTTTTCATGTGTCTCAGTTGAGGAGGTACATTCCTGATCCGTCACATGTGGTCCAAATAGATGATGTACAGGTGAGAGATAACCTGACTGTTGAAACATCACCTATGAGGATCGAGGATCGAGAGTTGAAGCAGTTGCGGGGTAAAGAGATTGCTTTGGTAAAGGTAGCTTGGGGAGGACCAGCAGGTGGCAATGTGACTTGGGAACTTGAGAGTCAGATGAAGGAGTCTTATCCGGAGTTATTCGCTTGAGGTATGTTTTCGAGGACGAAAACTCTTTTAGTGGGGGAGAGTTGTAACACCCCGATAAAAATAAGATAATTATTTAATTTAAGTTAATATTATATTTATTAATTTAATTAAATAATTGGAATTTTTGGATTATTATTATTATTATTATTGGAATAATAATTATTGGAAAATATATAAGTTGGAAATAAGGAAAAAGAGTTCCATTTTGGTAAAAAGAGTTTTCACGTGAAAACAGAGAAGCGACTCAAAAAGAGGAAAAGGGCAAAGAGGCAGAGCAAGAGGAAGAAGGTTGGAGAAGAGAAAAGCTTGAAGCTTAAAGATTCACCGGATTAACTCAGGTAAGGGGGTTTATCATCGTTTAATGGGTATTATGGGTTAACATGTAATGGGTAGTGATGAACCGTTGATTTGACCCTAACTGGGATGTTGAATGCTGAAAAATTGTGTTGGATAAGTTGTGTTAAAGCTGTAATTGAATCTGTATTCGTGTGAGTTGTGATTTCCCGAACGTATAGCTTTTTACGGAATCGGAATCGGAGGTCCGGAAGTCCTCCAACGGCGGAAAATGCGGAGAATTCTGCATTCTGCTTCGTGTTAGCGCAGGAACAGCGTTCTGTCTTGCGTTAACCGGTTAACCCAGGGTGTTAACCGGTTAACACTGTTATGAATTGTGAAAAATTGCTGTTTTGTCTGCGTTAACCGGTTAACCTAGGGTGTTAACCGGTTAACACTGTTGTGATTTATGAGAAATTGTTGTTCTGTCTGCGTTAACCGGTTAACCCAGGGCGTTAACCGGTTAACACTGTTAAATTTGGCCAGGAAGCGTGTTCTGTCCTGCGTTAACCGGTTAACCCAGGGCGTTAACCGGTTAACACTGTTGGAAATTGGAAAAATTGATATTTTAATGTTGTGAACATAATTGGTGATTGGCCTATATCGGTGTGTGATATAGTAGGGATTAATTCCCGTTGTTTTGAGTAGGATAGGTATTAGTAGAGTGTGCTAATACTGTGATTGATTAATTGGCATGACATGATATGATTATGTGATAAATATGCTGATGATGTGTGAAAGTATGCATAATGTTGTGAATGTATATATTATGCATGTGTTGGTGAATGGACTGTTTTATGGCTTAGAGTGTGAGCATATGTCCATTGTGGATTGTTGTTGATGATGTTGCATTGCTAAGTGAATTAGCATGCATATTGTGGCCTTTATGGTGGTAGCTAATTCCCATGGTGAGGAATTAGTGAGTTAGTCATTATGGACTGTTGTTGATGTTTGCATGCTAGGTGAATTAGCGTGCATAGCATGGCCCTTGGGGTGGTAGCTAATTCCCGTGGTGAGGAATTAGTGAGTGAGTCACTAGGTCTCAAATGAGTAGGACTAGTGGGCTTGGTAGCCGTATCTGGATTTGATCGGTGAGGTGAACTATATGTTCACGAATAGTCGGTACCGCATGCATGGAGTCTCATTGCATAATGTATGTATGGCGTATAATATGAATGGATGTATTCCAATATTATACGTGTGTTTGTGTTGGCATTGAGTATGAGTATGAATTGTGTTGGTATTGAGTATGATATTTGAGTTGATGTGCCGTTACTGAATGTGTGATATGATTAGGGTGATTAATGTGTTATTTACTTAGCATTACATGATATTTTATAATGCTTTTTATATCGATTGAGGAACTCACCCTTACAACTATTTTTTCAGGTAACGAGCAGTGATTGAGTAGAAGCTAGTGCTTGGAGTCTAGTGTAGTCTCCTTAGTGGGTCATGCTCTGATAGATGTAACATCGGGACGGGATGTTTTACCTTGTTGAATAATTTTACATGTAATGTGTTACATGTTTTGCAATGATTGATTTGATTTCTATCCGCTGCGTATTGTGCAAATGCTTTATGTTTTGAATTAATAAAAGAGCATGACAGTTATTATGGTGAATGGTGTGAAATGATTGTGTGACACCCTTAATTGCATAATTACTCTGATGTATATATATTTGTTGTTTTAATTAAATATTTGGGGTATTTTGGAAGGGTGTTACACTTGGAGTGGTCTCTTTAGTATTGGTATTATCTCGACTCTTGCCCATACCATAACTCCGAGACCGAAGCACATTATCAGAGCTCCTTTCAAGTTATAAGAAAATTATATTCAATTTGTATATATTAATCAAATAAGAACTTTAAAAGTTCTATTTATTTCATTAATATCTAGTTTATATAATTACTTTCTCGCAAATTCGGCTTGACAAGAAGAATACATCCAATTATACTCACTAATATCATACCTAGAGAACTAAAGGTCGTAACAAAAACCAGACCTCGGGTTTTCATTACTATCCCTAGAAGAATATAGGAATGTCCTTAAAATACAATATACTGTAAAAAATAATTTTATAACAATTTGATTATAACAAGAATGAGATAAAACATTAATAAAAATAGAATTACATGTATATGTAACTTTTAAACTAATAAATATGTTAATTTATCTTGTTTCGAATTTATTAATTTTATTGGGATTTTTCCATATAAAGAGCAAACACTAGACTTATACCAGCATTTATAGACCATATTATGGGACTTCTCCATTCGACCAAAGGGGCTAATGTTGCCCCTGGAATTACTCCAATCCAACTTATACCTGATGAGAGAGACAATGCTAACGACCGGATATGCATGAAGAGTAGATGCCTAAAAAAATATATGATTCTATTAAAATTAAATACGTCTTTTCAATTTTTAGTAAATATATGTGCGTGCATGCACAAGTTTGAGTAATACTATTCTAATCACTACTAATAAAAGGACCAATAAAATTTAGATCGGTTGTGTTTATCATAAATATGAACAAGACACTAGATGATGCTTGGAAAAGTAAGAAATCTAGTGTTTCTAATTTTCAAAATTTTATTTAAGGATTAAGTAATTATAGGTGCATCATTCATCTTTCTCCTCTGGGTTGTTCAAGCGATGTCCTTGGAGTGGTCTCTTTAGTATTGGTATTATCTCGACTCTTGCCCATACCATAACTCCGAGACCGAAGCACATTATAAGAGCTCCTTTCAGGTTATAACAAATTTATATTCAATTAGTATATTTTAATCAAATAAAAACTCTAAAAGTCTTATTTATTTCATTAAAATCTAGTTTATATATTTACTTTCTCGCAAATTCGGCTTTACAAGAAGAATACATCCAAGAAGAGAGAGACAATGCTAACGACCGAATATGCATGAAGAGTAGATGCCTAAGAAAATATATCATTATATTAATATTAAATATACCTTTTCAATATTTAGTAAATATATGTACGCGCATGCTCAAGTTTGAGTAAGACAATAAAAATCACTACTAATAGAAGGACCAATAAAATTTACATCGGTTGTGTTTATCATAAATATGAACAAGACACTAGATGATGCTTCGAAAAGTAAGAAATCTAGTGTTTCTCATTTTCAAATTTTATTTAATGATTAAGTAATGCTAGGTGCATCATTCATCTTTCTCTTCCGGGTTGTTTAAGCGATGTCCTTGGAGTGGTCTCTTTAGTATTGGTATTATCTCGACTCTTGCCCATACCATAACTCCGAGACCGAAGCACATTATCAGAGCTCCTTTCAAGTTATAAGAAAATTATATTCAATTTGTATATATTAATCAAATAAGAACTCTAAAAGTTCTATTTATTTCATTAATATCTAGTTTATATAATTACTTTCTCGCAAATTCGGCTTGACAAGAAGAATACATCCAATTATACTCACTAATATCATACCTAGAGAACTAAAGGTCGTAACAAAAACCAGACCTCGGGTTTTCATTACTATCCCTAGAAGAATATAGGAATGTCCTTAAAATACAATATACTGTAAAAAATAATTTTATAACAATTTGATTATAACAAGAATGAGATAAAACATTAATAAAAATAGAATTACATGTATATGTAACTTTTAAACTAATAAATATGTTAATTTAACTTGTTTCGAATTTATTAATTTTATTGGGATTTTTCCATATAAAGAGCAAACACTAGACTTATACCAGCATTTATAGACCATATTATGGGACTTCTCCATTCGACCAAAGAGGCTAATGTTGCCCCTGGAATTACTCCAATCCAACTTATTCCTGAAGAGAGAGACAATGCTAACGACCGGATATGCATGAAGAGTAGATGCCTAAAAAAATATACGATTCTATTAAAATTAAATACGTCTTTTCAGTTTTTAGTAAATATATGTGCGTGCATGCACAAGTTTGAGTAATACTATTCTAATCACTACTAATAAAAGGACCAATAAAATTTAGATCGGTTGTGTTTATCATAAATATGAACAAGACACTGGATGATGCTTGGAAAAGTAAGAAATCTAGTGTTTCTAATTTTCAAAATTTTATTTAAGGATTAAGTAATTATAGGTGCATCATTCATCTTTCTCCTCTGGGTTGTTCAAGCGATGTCCTTGGAGTGGTCTCTTTAGTATTGGTATTATCTCGACTCTAGCCCATACCATAACTCCGAGACCGAAGCACATTATAAGAGCTCCTTTCAGGTTATAACAAATTTATATTCAATTAGTATATTTTAATCAAATAAAAACTCTAAAAGTCTTATTTATTTCATTAAAATCTAGTTTATATATTTACTTTCTCGCAAATTCGGCTTTACAAGAAGAATACATCCAAGAAGAGAGAGACAATGCTAACGACCGAATATGCATGAAGAGTAGATGCCTAAGAAAATATATCATTATATTAATATTAAATATACCTTTTCAATATTTAGTAAATATATGTACGTGCATGCTCAAGTTTGAGTAAGACAATAAAAATCACTACTAATAGAAGGACCAATAAAATTTACATCGGTTGTGTTTATCATAAATATGAACAAGACACTAGATGATGCTTCGAAAAGTAAGAAATCTAGTGTTTCTCATTTTCAAATTTTATTTAATGATTAAGTAATGCTAGGTGCATCATTCATCTTTCTCTTCCGGGTTGTTTAAGCGATGTCCTTGGAGTGGTCTCTTTAGTATTGGTATTATCTCGACTCTTGCCCATACCATAACTCCGAGACCGAAGCACATTATCAGAGCTCCTTTCAAGTTATAAGAAAATTATATTCAATTTGTATATTTTAATCAAATAAGAACTCTAAAAGTTCTATTTATTTCATTAATATCTAGTTTATATAATTACTTTCTCACAAATTCGGCTTGACAAGAAGAATACATCCAATTATACTCACTAATATCATACCTAGAGAACTAAAGGTCGTAACAAAAACCAGACCTCGAATTTTCATTACTATCCCTAGAAGAATATAGGAATGTCCTTAAAATACAATATACTGTAAAAAATAATTTTATAACAATTTGATTATAACAAGAATGAGATAAAACATTAATAAAAATAGAATTACATGTATATGTAACTTTTAAACTAATAAATATGTTAATTTATCTTGTTTCGAATTTACTAATTTTATTGGGATTTTTCCATATAAAGAGCAAACACTAGACTTATACCAGCATTTATAGACCATATTATGGGACTTCTCCATTCGACCAAAGAGGCTAATGTTGCCCCTGGAATTACTCCAATCCAACTTATACCTGAAGAGAGAGACAATGCTAACGACCGGATATGCATGAAGAGTAGATGCCTAAAAAAATATATGATTCTATTAAAATTAAATACGTCTTTTCAATTTTTAGTAAATATATGTGCGTGCATGCACAAGTTTGAGTAATACTATTCTAATCACTACTAATAAAAGGACCAATAAAATTTAGATCGGTTGTGTTTATCATAAATATGAACAAGACACTGGATGATGCTTGGAAAAGTAAGAAATCTAGTGTTTCTAATTTTCAAAATTTTATTTAAGGATTAAGTAATTATAGGTGCATCATTCATCTTTCTCCTCTGGGTTGTTCAAGCGATGTCCTTGGAGTGGTCTCTTTAGTATTAGTATTATCTCGACTCATGCCCATACCATAACTCCGAGACCGAAGCACATTATTAGAGCTCCTTTCAGGTTATAACAAATTTATATTCAATTAGTATATTTTAATCAAATAAAAACTCTAAAAGTCGTATTTATTTCATTAAAATCTTGTTTATAATTACTTTCTCGCAAATTCGGCTTGACAAGAAGAATACATCCAATTATACTCACTAATGTGCTTAGGTCTCGAATTTATTAATTTTATTGCGATTTTTCCATATAAAGAGCAAACACTAGACTTTTACCAGCATTTATAAAACCATATTATGGGACTCCTCCTTCGACCAAAGAGGCTAATGCTGCCCTGGAATTACTCCATCAACTTATACCTGAAGAGAGAGACAATGCTAACGACCGGATATGCATGAAGAGTAGATGCCTAAGAAAATATATAATGTATTAATATTAAATATATCTTTTCAATTTTTAGTAAATATATGTGCGTGCATGCTCAAGTTTGAGTAATCCTATTCAAGTCACTACTAATAAAAGGACCAATAAAATTTTGATCGGTTGTGTCTATCATAAATATGAACAAGACACTGGATGATGCTTGGAAAAGTAAGAAATCTAGTGTTTCTCATTTTAAAAATTTTATTTAGGATTAGTAATGATAGGTTGTCATTCATCTTTCTCCTCTACGTTGTTAGGCGATGTCCTTGGAGTGGTCTATTTAGTATTGGTATTATCTCGACTCTTGCCCATACCATAACTCCGAGACCGAAGCACATTATCAGAGCTCCTTTCAGTTTATAACAAATTTATATTCAATTAGTATATTTTAATCAAATAAAAACTCTAAAAGTTTTATTTATTTCATTAATATCTAGTTTATATATTACTTTCTCGCAAATTGGCTTGACAAGAAGAATACATCTAATTATACTCACTAATATGATACCTAGAGAAATAAAGGTCGTAACAAAAACCAGACCTCGGGTTTTCATTACTATCCCTAGAAGAAAATAGGAAAGTCCTTAAAATAAAATATACTGTAAAAAAATTTTTATAACAATTTGATCATAACTAGAATGAGATAAAACATTAATAAAAATGGAATTACATGTATATGTCATTTCTAAACTTATAAATATGTTAATTTAACTTGTTTCGAATTTATTAATTTTATTGCGATTTTTCCATATAAAGAGCAAACACTAGACTTATACCAGCATTTATAGACCATATTATGGGACTTCTCCATTCGACCAAAGAGGCTAATGCTGCCCTTGGAATTACTCCATCCAACTTATACCTGAAGAGAGAGACAATGCTAACGACCGGATATGCATGAAGAGTAGATGCCTAAGAAAATATATAATTGTATTAATATTAAATATTTTTTCAATTTTTAGTAAATATATGTGCGTGCATGCACAAGTTTGAGTAATACTATTCTAATCACTACTAATAAAAGGACCAATAAAATTTAGATCGGTTGTGTTTATCATAAATGGAACAAGACACTGGATGATGCTTGGAAAAGTAAGAAATCTAGTGTTTCTCATTTTCAAAATTTTATTTAAGGATTAGGTTATGATAGGTGCGTCATTCATCTTTCTCCTCTGGGTTGTTCAAGCGATGTCCTTGGAGTGGTCTATTTAGTATTGGTATTATCTCGACTCTTGCCCATACCATAACTCCGAGACCGAAGCACATTATCAGAGCTCCTTTCAGGTTATAACAAATTTATATTCAATTAGTATATTTTAATCAAATAAAAACTCTAAAAGTTTTATTTATTTCATTAATATCTAGTTTATATATTACTTTCTCGCAAATTCGGCTTGACAAGAAGAATACATCCAATTATACTCACTAATATCATACCTAGAGAAATAAAGGTCGTAACAAAAACCAGACCTCGGGTTTTCATTACTATCCCTAGAAAAAAATAGGAATGTCCTTAAAATAAAATATACTGTAAAAACTAATTTTATAACAATTTGATCATAACTAGAATGAGATAAAACATTAATAAAAATGGAATTACATGTATATGTAATTTCTAAACTAATAAATATGTTAATTTATCTTGTTTCGAATTTATTAATTTTATTGCGATTTTTCCATATAAAGAGCAAACACTAGACTTATACCAGCATTTATAGACCATATTATGGGACTTCTCCATTCGACCAAAGAGGCTAATGCTGCCCCTGGAATTACTCCCATCCAACTTATACCTGAAGAGAGAGACAATGCTAACGACCGGATATGCATGAAGAGTAGATGCCTAAGAAATATATAATTATATTAATATTAAATATGTCTTTTCAATTTTAGTAAATATATGTGCGTGCATGCACAAGTTTGAGTAATACTATTCTAATCACTACTAATAAAAGGACCAATAAAATTTAGATCGGTTGTGTTTATCATAAATATGAACAAGACACTGGATGATGCTTGAAAAGTAAGAAATCTAGTGTTTCTCATTTTCAAAATTTATTTAAGGATTAGGTTATGATAGGTGCGTCATTCATCTTTCTCCTCTGGGTTGTTAAGGCGATGTCCTTGGAGTGGTCTATTTAGTATTGGTATTATCTCGACTTGCCCATACCATAACTCCGAGACCGAAGCACATTATCAGAGCTCCTTTCAGGGTTATAACAAATTTATATTCAATTAGTATATTTTAATCAAATAAAAACTCTAAAAGTTTTATTTATTTCATTAATATCTAGTTTATATATTTACTTTCTCGCAAATTCGGCTTGACAAGAAGAATACATCCAATTATACTCACTAATATCATACCTAGAGAAATAAAGGTCGTAACAAAAACCAGACCTCGGGTTTTCATTACTATCCCTAGAAGAAAATAGGAAAGTCCTTAAAATAAAATATACTGTAAAAAATAATTTTATAACAATTTGATCATAACTAGAATGAGATAAAACATTAATAAAAATGGAATTACATGTATATGTCATTTCTAAACTTATAAATATGTTATTTAACTTGTTTCGAATTTATTAATTTTATTGCGATTTTTCCATATAAAGAGCAAACACTAGACTTATACCAGCATTTATAGACCATATTATGGGACTTCTCCATTCGACCAAAGAGGCTAATGCTGCCCCTGGAATTACTCCCATCAAACTTATACCTGAAGAGAGAGACAATGCTAACGACCGGATATGCATGAAGAGTAGATGCCTAAGAAAATATATGATTATATTAATATTAAATATGTCTTTTCATTTTTAGTAAATATATGTGCGTGCATGCACAAGTTTGAGTAATACTATTCTAATCACTACTAATAAAAGGACCAATAAAATTTAGATCGGTTGTGTTTATCATAAATATGAACAAGACACTGGATGATGCTTGGAAAAGTAAGAAATCTAGTGTTTCTCATTTTCAAAATTTTATTTAAGGATTAGGTTATGATAGGTGCGTCATTCATCTTTCTCCTCTGGGTTGTTAAGCGATGTCCTTGGAGTGGTCAATTTAGTATTGGATTATCTCGACTCTTGCCCATACCATAACTCCGAGACCGAAGCACATTATCAGAGCTCCTTTAGTTATAACAAATTTATATTCAATTAGTATATTTTAATCAAATAAAAACTCTAAAAGTTTTATTTATTTCATTAATATCTAGTTTATATATTACTTTCTCGCAAATTCGGCTTGACAAGAAGAATACATCCAATTATACTCACTAATATCATACCTAGAGAAATAAAGGTCGTAACAAAAACCAGACCTCGGGTTTTCATTACTATCCCTAGAAGAAAATAGGAAAGTCCTTAAAATAAAATATACTGTAAAAAATAATTTTATAACAATTTGATCATAACTAGAATGAGATAAAACATTAATAAAAATGGAATTACATGTATATGTCATTTCTAAACTAATAAATATGTTAATTTAACTTGTTTCGAATTTATTGATTTTATTGCGATTTTTCCATATAAAGAGCAAACACTAGACGTATACCAGCATTTATAGACCATATTATGGGACTTCTCCATTCGACCAAAGAGGCTAATGCTGCCCCTGGAATTACTCCCATCCAACTTATACCTGAAGAGAGAGACAATGCTAACGACCGGATATGCATGAAGAGTAGATGCCTAAGGAAATATATGATTATATTAATATTAAATATGTCTTTTCAATTTTTAGTAAATATATGTGCGTGCATGCACAAGTTTGAGTAATACTATTCTAATCACTACTAATAAAAGGACCAATAAAATTTAGATCGGTTGTGTTTATCATAAATATGAACAAGACACTGGATGATGCTTGGAAAAGTAAGAAATCTAGTGTTTCTCATTTTCAAAATTTTATTTAAGGATTAAGTAATGATAGGTGCATCATTCATCTTTCTCCTCTGGGTTTTCAAGCGATGTCCTTGGAGTGGTCTCTTTAGTATTGGTATTATCTCGACTCTTGCCCATACCATAACTCCGAGACCGAAGCACATTATAAGAGCTCCTTTCAGGTTATAACAAATTTATATTCAATTAGTATATTTTAATCAAATAAAAACTCTAAAAGTTTTATTTATTTCATTAATATCTAGTTTATATAATTACTTTCTCGCAAATTCGGCTTGACAAGAAGAATACATCCAATTATACACGCTAATATCATACCTAGAGAAATAAAGGTCGTAACAAAAACCAGGCCTCGGGTTTTCATTACTATCCCTAGAAGAAAATAGGAAAGTCCTTAAAATAAAATATACTGTAAAAAATAATTTTATAACAATTTGATCATAACTAGAATGAGATAAAACATTAATAAAAATGGAATTACATGTATATGTCATTTCTAAACTAATAAATATGTTAATTTAACTTGTTTCGAATTTATTAATTTTATTGCGATTTTTCCATATAAAGAGCAAACACTAGACTTATACCAGCATTTATAGACCATATTATGGGACTTCTCCATTCGACCAAAGAGGCTAATGCTGCCCCTGGAATTACTCCCATCCTACTTATACCTGAAGAGAGAGACAATGCTAACGACCGGATATGCATGAAGAGTAGATGCCTAAGAAAATATATGATTATATTAAAATTAAATATGTCTTTTCAATTTTTAGTAAATATATGTGCGTGCATGCACAAGTTTAGGTAATACTATTCTAATCACTACTAATAAAAGGACCAATAAAATTTAGATCGGTTGTGTTTATCATAAATATGAACAAGACACTGGATGATGCTTGGAAAAGTAAGAAATCTAGTGTTTCTAATTTTCAAAATTTTATTTAAGGATTAAGTAATTATAGGTGCATCAATCATCTTTCTCCTATGGGTTTTTCAAGCGATGTCCTTGGAGTGGTCTCTTTAGTATTGGTATTATCTCGACTCTTGCCCATACCATAACTCCGTGACCGAAGCACATTATAAGAGCTCCTTTAAGGTTATTACAAATTTATATTCAATTAGTATATTTTAATCAAATAAAAACTCTAAAAGTTTTATTTATTTCATTAATATAGTTTATATAATTACTTTCTCGCAAATTCGGCTTGTGACAAGAAGAATACATCCAATTATACTCACTAATATCATACCTAGAGAAATAAAGGTCGTAACAAAAACCAGACCTCGGGTTTTCATTACTATCCCTAGAAGAAAATAGGAAAGTCCTTAAAATAAAATATACTGTAAAAAATAATTTTATAACAATTTGATCATAACTAGAATGAGATAAAACATTAATAAAAATGGAATTACATGTATATGTCATTTCTAAACTTATAAATACGTTAATTTAACTTGTTTCGAATTTATTAATTTATTGCGATTTTCATATAAAGAGCAAACACTAGACTTATACCAGCATTTATAGACCATATTATGGGACTTCTCCATTTGACCAAAGAGGCTAATGTTGCCCCTATAATTACACCCATCTAACTTATACCTGAAGAGAGAGACAATGCTAACGACCGAATATGCATGAAGAGTAGATGCCTAAGAAAATATATGATTATATTTAAATTAAATATGTCTTTTCAACTTTTAGTAAATATATGTGCGTGCTTGCACAAGTTTGAGTAATACTATTCTAATCACTACTAATAAAAGGACCAATAAAATTTAGATCGGTTGTGTTTATCATAAATATGAACAAGACACTGGATGATGCTTGGAAAAGTAAGAAATCTAGTGTTTTCTCATTTTCAAATTTTATTTAAGGATTAAGTAATTAGGTGCATCATTCATCTTTGTCCTCTGGGTTGTTCAAGCGATGTCCTTGGAGTGGTCTCTTTAGTATTGGTATTATCTCGACTCTTGCCCATACCATAACTCCGAGACCGAAGCACATTAAGAGCTCCTTTCAGGTTATAACAAATTTATATTCAATTAGTATATTTAATCAAATAAAAACTCTAAAAGTTTTATTTATTTCATTAATATCTAGTTTATATATTACTTTCTCGCAAATTCGGCTTGACAAGAAGAATACATCCAATTATACTCACTAATATCATACCTAGAGAACTAAAGGTCGTAACAAAAACCAGACCTCGGGTTTTCATTACTATCCCTAGAAGAAAATAGGAAAGTCCTTAAAATAAAATATACTGTAAAAAATAATTTTATAAAAATTTGATCATGACTAGAATGAGATAAAACATTAATAAAAATGGAATTACATGTATATGTAATTTCTAAACTAATAAATATGTTAATTTAATTTGTTTCGAATTCTTAATTTTATTGCGATTTTTCCATATAAAGAGCAAACACTAGACTTATACCAGCATTTATAGACAATATTATGGGACTTCTCCATTCGACCAAAGAGGCTAATGCTGCCCCTGGAATTACTCCCATCCAACTTATACCTTAAGAGAGAGACAATGCTAACGACTGGATATGCATGAAGAGTAGATGCCTAAGAAAATATATAATTATATTAATATTAAATATGTCTTTTCAATTTTTAGTAAATACATGTACGTGCATGCACAAGTTTGAGTAATACTATTCTAATCACTACTAATAAAAGGACCAATAAAATTTACATCGGTTGTGTTTATCATAAATTTGAACAAGACACTAGATGATGCTTGGAAAAGTAAGAAATCTAGTGTTTCTCATTTTCCAAATTTTATTTAAGGATTAGGTTATGATAGGTGCGTCATTCATCTTTCTCCTCTGGGTTGTTAAGGCGATGTCCTTGAAGTGGTCTATTTAGTATTGGTATTATATCGACTCTTGCCCATACCATAACTCCGAGACCGAAGCACATTGTCAGAGCTCCTTTCAGGTTATAACAAATTTATATTCAATTAGTATATTTTAATCAAATAAAAACTCTAAAAGTTTTATTTTTTCATTAATATCTAGTTTATATATTTACTTTCTCGCAAATTCGCTTGACAAGAAGAATACATCCAATTATACACACTAATATCATACCTAGAGAACTAAAGGTCGTAACAAAAACCAGACCTCGGGTTTTCATTACTATCCCTAGAAGAAAATAGGAAAGTCCTTAAAATCAAATATACTATAAAAAATAATTTTATAACAATTTGATCATAACTAGAATGAGATAAAACATTAATAAAAATGGAATTACATGTATATGTCATTTCTAAACTAATAAATATGTTAATTTAACTTGTTTCGAATTTATTGATTTTATTGCGATTTTTCCATATAAAGAGCAAACACTAGACGTATACCAGCATTTATAGACCATATTATGGGACTTCTCCATTCGACCAAAGAGGCTAATGCTGCCCCTGGAATTACTCCCATCCAACTTATACCTGAAGAGAGAGACAATGCTAACGACTGGATATGCATGAAGAGTAGATGCCTAAGAAAATATATGATTATATTAAAATTAAATATGTCTTTTCAATTTTTAGTAAATATATGTGCGTGCATGCACAAGTTTAGGTAATACTATTCTAATCACTACTAATAAAAGGACCAATAAAATTTAGATCGGTTGTGTTTATCATAAATATGAACAAGACACTGGATGATGCTTGGAAAAGTAAGAAATCTAGTGTTTCTCATTTTCAAAATTTATTTAAGGATTAAGAATGATAGGTGCATCATTCATCTTTCTCCTCTGGTTGTTCAAGCGATGTCTTGGAGTGGTCCTTTAGTATTGGTATTATCTCGACTCTTGCCCATACCAAAACTCCGAGACCGAAGCACATTATTAGAGCTCCTTTAGGATATAAAAATTTATATTCAATTAGTATATTTTAATCAAATAAAAACTCTAAAAGTTTTATTTATTTCATTAATATCTAGTTTATATATTACTTTCTCGCAAATTCGGCTTGACAAGAAGAATACATCCAATTATACTCACTAATATCATACCTAGAGAAATAAAGGTCGTAACAAAAACAGACCTCGGGTTTTCATTACTATCCCTAGAAGAAAATAGGAAAGTCCTTAAAATAAAATATACTGTAAAAAATAATTTTATAACAATTTGATCATAACTAGAATGAGATAAAACATTAATAAAAATGGAATTACATGTATATGTCATTTCTAAACTTATAAATACGTTAATTTAACTTGTTTCGAATTTATTAATTTTATTGCGATTTTTCCATATAAAGAGCAAACACTAGACTTATACCAGCATTTATAGACCATATTATGGGACTTCTCCATTTGACCAAAGAGGCTAATGTTGCCCCTATAATTACACCCATCTAACTTATACCTGAAGAGAGAGACAATGCTAACGACCGAATATGCATGAAGAGTAGATGCCTAAGAAAATATATGATTATATTTAAATTAAATATGTCTTTTCAACTTTTAGTAAATATATGTGCGTGCTTGCACAAGTTTGAGTAATACTATTCTAATCACTACTAATAAAAGGACCAATAAAATTTAGATCGGTTGTGTTTATCATAAATATGAACAAGACACTGGATGATGCTTGGAAAAGTAAGAAATCTAGTGTTTCTCATTTTCAAATTATATTTAAGGATTAAGTAATTATAGGTGCATCATTCATCTTTGTCCTCTGGGTTGTTCAAGCGATGTCCTTAGAGTGGTCTCTTTAGTATTGGTATTATCTCGACTCTTGCCCATACCATAACTCCGAGACCGAAGCACATTATAAGAGCTCCTTTCAGGTTATAACAAATTTATATTCAATTAGTATATTTTAATCAAATAAAAACTCTAAAAGTTTTATTTATTTCATTAATATCTAGTTTATATATTTACTTTCTCGCAAATTCGGCTTGACAAGAAGAATACATCCAATTATACTCACTAATATCATACCTAGAGAACTAAAGGTCGTAACAAAAACCAGACCTCGGGTTTTCATTACTATCCCTAGAAGAAAATAGGAAAGTCCTTAAAATAAAATATACTGTAAAAAATAATTTTATAAAAATTTGATCATGACTAGAATGAGATAAAACATTAATAAAATGGAATTACATGTATATGTAATTTCTAAACTAATAAATATGTTAATTTAACTTGTTTCAAATTTATTAATTTTATTGCGATTTTTCCATATAAAGAGCAAACACTAGACTTATACCAGCATTTATAGACCACATTATGGGACTTCTCCATTCGACCAAAGAGGCTAATGCTGCCCCTGGAATTACTCCCATCCAACTTATACCTGAAGAGAGAGACAATGCTAACGACCGGATATGCATGAAGAGTAGATGCCTAAGAAAATATATAATTATATTAATATTAAATATGTCTTTTCAATTTTTAGTAAATATATGTACGTGCATGCAAAGTTTGAGTAATACTATTCTAATCACTACTAATAAAAGGACCAATAAAATTTACATCGGTTGTGTTTATCATAAATATGAATAAGACACTAGATGATGCTTGGAAAAGTAAGAAATCTAGTGTTTCTCATTTTCAAATTTTTTTTAAGGATTAATTTATGATAGGTGCGCAATTCATCTTTCTCCTCCGGGTTGTTCAAGCGATGTCCTTGGAGTGGTCTATTTAGTATTGGTATTATCTCGACTCTTGCCCATACCATAACTCCGAGACCGAAGCACATTATCAGAGCTCCTTTCAGGTATAACAAATTTATATTCAATTAGTATATTTTAATCAAATAAAAACTCTAAAAGTTTTATTTTTTCATTAATATCTAGTTTATATATTTACTTTCTCGCAAATTCGGCTTGACAAGAAGAATACATCCAATTATACTCACTAATATCATACCTAGAGAATAAAGGTCGTAACAAAAACCAGACCTCGGGTTTTCATTACTATCCCTAGAAGAAAATAGGAAAGTCCTTAAAATAAAATATACTGTAAAAAATAATTTTATAACAATTTGATCATAACTAGAATGAGATAAAACATTAATAAAAATGGAATTACATGTATATGTAATTTCTAAACTAATAAATATGTTAATTTAACTTGTTTCGAATTTATTAATTTATTGCGATTTTTCCATATAAAGAGCAAACACTAGACTTATACCAGCATTTATAGACCATATTATGGGACTTCTCCATTCGACCAAAGAGGCTAATGCTGCCCCTGGAATTACTCCCATCCAACTTATACCTGAAGAGAGAGACAATGCTAACGACGGATATGCATGAAGAGTAGATGCCTAAGAAAATATATGATTTATTATTATAATTAAATACTCTTTCAATTTTAGTAAATATATGTGCGTGCATGCACAAGTTTGAGTAATACTATTCTAATCACTACTAATAAAAGGACCAATAAAATTTAGATCGGTTGTGTTTATCATAAATATGAACAAGACACTGGATGATGCTTGGAAAAGTAAGAAATCTAGTGTTTCTCATTTTCAAATTATATTTAAGGATTAAGTAATTATAGGTGCATCATTCATCTTTCTCCTCTGGGTTGTTCAAGCGATGTCCTTGAGTGGTTCTTTAGTATTGGTATTATCTCGACTCTTGCCCATACCATAACTCCGAGACCGAAGCACATTATAAGAGCTCCTTTCAGGTTATAACAAATTTATATTCAATTAGTATATTTTAATCAAATAAAAACTCTAAAAGTTTTATTTATTTCATTAATATCTAGTTTATATATTTACTTTCTCGCAAATTCGGCTTGACAAGAAGAATACATCCATTATACTCACTAATATCATACCTAGAGAACTAAAGGTCGTAACAAAAACCAGACCTCGGGTTTTCATTACTATCCCTAGAAGAAAATAGGAAAGTCCTTAAAATAAATATACTGTAAAAAATAATTTTATAACAATTTGATCATAACTAGATGAGATAGAACATTAATAAAAATGGAATTACATGTATATGTCATTTCTAAACTAATAAATATGTTAATTTATTTTTTCGAATTTATTAATTTTATTGCGATTTTTCCATATAAAGAGCAAACACTAGACTTATACCAGCATTTATAGACCATATTATGGGACTTCTCCATTCGACCAAAGAGGCTAATGTTGCCCCTGGAATTACTCCCATCCAACTTATACCTGAAGAGAGAGACAATGCTAACGATCGAATATGCATGAAGAGTAGATGCCTAAAAAATATATGATTCTATTATAATTAAATACGTTTTTTCAATTTTTAGTAAATATATGTGCGTGCATGCACAAGTTTGAGTAATACTATTCTAATCACTACTAATAAAAGGACCAATAAAATTTAGATCGGTTGTGTTTATCATAAATATGAACAAGACACTGATGATGCTTGGAAAAGTAAGAAATCTAGTGTTTCTCATTTTCAAAATTTTATTTAAGGATTAAGTAATTATAGGTGCATCATTCATCTTTCTCCTCTGGGTTGTTCAAGCGATGTCCTTGGAGTGGTCTCTTTAGTATTGGTATTATCTCGACTCTTGCCCATACCATAACTCCGAGACCGAAGCACATTATAAGAGCTCCTTTCAGGTTATAACAAATTTATATTCAATTAGTATATTTTAATCAAATAAAAACTCTAAAAGTTTTATTTATTTCATTAATATCTAGTTTATATATTACTTTCTCGCAAATTCGGCTTGACAAGAAGAATACATCCAATTATACTCACTAATATCATACCTAGAGAACTAAAGGTCGTAACAAAAACCAGACCTCGGGTTTTCATTACTATCCCTAGAAAAAAATAGGAAAGTCCTTAAAATAAAATACTGTAAAAAATAATTTTATAACAATTTGATCATACTAGAATGAGATAAAACATTAATAAAAATGGAATTACATGTATATGTAATTTCTAAACTAATAAATATGTTAATTTAACTTGTTTCGAATTTATTAATTTTATTGCGATTTTTCCATATAAAGAGCAAACACTAGACTTATACCAGCATTTATAGACCATATTATGGGACTTCTCCATTCGACCAAAGAGGCTAATGCTGCCCCTGGAATTACTCCCATCCAACTTATACCTGAAGAGAGAGACAATGCTAACGACCGGATATGCATGAAGAGTAGATGCCTAAAAAAATATATGATTCTATTATAATTAAATACGTCTTTTCAATTTTTAGTAAATATATGTGCGTGCATGCACAAGTTTGAGTAATACTATTCTAATCACTACTAATAAAAGGACCAATAAAATTTAGATCGGTTGTGTTTATCATAAATATGAACAAGACACTGGATGATGCTTGGAAAAGTAAGAAATCTAGTGTTTCTCATTTTCAAAATTTTATTTAAGGATTAAGTAATTATAGGTGCATCATTCATTTTTATCCTCTGGGTTGTTCAAGCGATGTCCTTGGAGTGGTCTCTTTAGTATTGGAATTATGTCGACTCTTGCCCATACCATAACTCCGAGACCGAATCACATTATAAGAGCTCCTTTCAGGTTATAACAAATTTATATTCAATTAGTATATTTTAATCAAATAAAAACTCTAAAAGTTTTATTTATTTCATTAAAATCTAGTTTATAAATACTTTCTCGCAAATTCGGCTTGACAAGAAGAATACATCCAATTATACTCACTAATATCATACCTAGAGAACTAAAGGTCGTAACAAAAACCAGACCTCGGGTTTTCATTACTATCCCTAGAAGAAAATAGGAAAGTCCTTAAAATAAAATATACTGTAAAAAATAATTTATAACATTTGATCATAACTAGAATGAGATAAAACATTAATAAAATGGAATTACATGTATATGTAATTTCTAAACTAATAATATGTTAATTTAACTTGTTTCGAATTTATTATTTTATTGCGATTTTTCCATATAAAGAGCAAACACTAGACTTATACCAGCATTTATAGACCATATTATGGGACTTCTCCATTCGACCAAAGAGGCTAATGCTGCCCCTGGAATTACTCCCATCCAACTTATACCTGAAGAGAGAGACAATGCTAACGACCGGATATGCATGAAGAGTAGATGCCTAAGAAATATATAATTATATTAATATTAAATATGTCTTTTCAATTTTTAGTAATATATGTGCGCATGCACAAGTTTGAGTAATACTATTCTAATCACTACTAATAAAAGGACCAATAAAATTTACATCGGTTGTGTTTATCATAAATATGAATAAGACACTAGATGATGCTTGGAAAAGTAAGAAATCTAGTGTTTCTCATTTTCAAATTTTATTTAAGGATTAGGTTATGATAGGTGCGTCATTCATCTTTCTCCTCTGGGTTGTTAAGCGATGTCCTTGGAGTGGTCTATTTAGTATTGGTATTATCTCGACTCTTGCCATACCATACTATAACTCGAGACCGAAGCACATTATAAGAGCTCCTTTCAGTTATAACAAATTTATATTCAATTAGTATATTTTAATCAAATAAAAACTCTAAAAGTTTTATTTATTTCATTAATATCTAGTTTATATAATTACTTTCTCGCAAATTCGGCTTGACAAGAAGAATACATCCAATTATACTCACTAATATCATACCTAGAGAAATAAAGGTCGTAACAAAAACCAGACCTCGGGTTTTCATTACTATCCCTAGAAGAAAATAGGAAAGTCCTTAAAATAAAATATACTGTAAAAAATAATTTTATAACAATTTGATCATAACTAGAATGAGATAAAACATTAATAAAAATGGAATTACATGTATATGTAACTTCTAAACTAATAAATATGTTAATTTAACTTGTTTCGAATTTACTAATTTATTGCGATTTTTCCATATAAAGAGCAAACACTAGACTTATACCAGCATTTATAGACCATATTATGGGACTTCTCCATTCGACCAAAGAGGCTAATGCTGCCCCTGGAATTACTCCATCCAACTTATACCTGAAGAGAGAGACAATGCTAACGACCGGATATGCATGAAGAGTAGATGCCTAAGAAAATATATGATTATATTATAATTAAATATGTCTTTTCAATTTTTAGTAAATATATGTGCGTGCATGCACAAGTTTGAGTAATACTATTCTAATCACTACTAATAAAAGGACCAATAAAATTTAGATCGGTTGTGTTTATCATAAATATGAACAAGACACTGGATGATGCTTGGAAAAGTAAGAAATCTAGTGTTTCTCATTTTCAAAATTTTATTTAAGGATTAAGTATGATAGGTGCGTCATTCATTCATCTTCTCCTCTGGGTTGTCAAGCGATGTCCTTGGAGTGGTCTCTTTAGTATTGGTATTATCTCGACTCTTGCCCATACCATAACTCCGAGACGAAGCACCACATTACAGAGCTCCTTTCAGTTATAACAAATTTATATTCAATTAGTATATTTTAATCAAATAAAAACTCTAAAAGTTTATTTATTTCATTAATATCTAGTTTATATATTTACTTTCTCGCAAATTCGGCTTGACAAGAAGAATACATCCAATTATACTCACTAATATCATACCTAGAGAACTAAAGGTCGTAACAAAAACCAGACCTCGGGTTTTCATTACTATCCCTAGAAGAAAATAGGAAAGTCCTTAAAATAAAATATACTGTAAAAAATAATTTTATAACAATTTGATCATAACTAGAATGAGATAAAACATAATAAAAATGGAATTACATGTATATGTCATTTCTAAACTAATAATATGTTAATTTAACTTGTTTTCGAATTTATTAATTTATTGCGATTTTTCCATATAAAGAGCAAACACTAGACTTATACCAGCATTATAGACCATATTATGGGACTTCTCCATTCGACCAAAGAGGCTAATGCTGCCCCTGGAATTACTCCCATCCAACTTATACCTGAAGAGAGAGACAATGCTAACGACCGGATATGCATGAAGAGTAGATGCCTAAGAAATAATATAATTATATTAATATTAAATATGGTCTTTTCAATTTTAGTAAATATATGTGCGTGCATGCACAAGTTTGAGTAATACTATTCTAATCACTACTAATAAAAGGACCAATAAAATTTAGATCGGTTGTGTTTATCATAAATATGAACAAGACACTGGATGATGCTTGGAAAAGTAAGAAATCTAGTGTTTCTCATTTTCAAAATTTTATTTAAGGATTAAGTAATGATAGGTGCGTCATTCATCTTTCTCCTCTGGGTTTTCAAGCGATGTCCTTGGAGTGGTCTATTTAGTATTGGTATTATCTCGACTCTTGCCCATACCATAACTCCGAGACCGAAGCACATTATAAGAGCTCCTTTCAGGTTATAACAAATTTATATTCAATTAGTATATTTTAATCAAATAAAAACTCTAAAAGTTTTATTTATTTCATTATTAAATCTAGTTTATATAATTACTTTCTTCGCAAATTCGGCTTGACAAGAAGAATACATCCAATTAATACTCACTATATATCATACCTAGAGAACTAAAGGTCGTAACAAAACCAGACCTCGGGTTTCATTACTATCCCTAGAAGAA
>NW_026113015.1:0-47150 GCF_024323335.1 Lathyrus oleraceus
TTTTCTTGCACACAAAACAATGTAAAATAAATTATTAAAAAACAAAATTAGTATGTATTGTTAGTCAATTACGGTGTAGGTGTTAAAATGGATGTAAACATATCTTTTCTCTCTATTCAAAACAGCTTTGCTAATTTGACACCAATTTTCATACCCGTATGATACACCGTATATATTATCAAAAGAAATTTTTCTTGCACACAAATCAATGTAAAATAATTATTAAAAAACAAATTAGTATGTATTGTGTAGTCAATTACGGTGTAGGTGTTAAAAGGATGTAACATATCTTTTCTCTATTCAAAACGCTTTGCTATTTGACACCAATTTTCAATAACCGTATGATACACCGTAATATTATCAAAAGAAATTTTTCTTGCACACAAATCATGTAAAATAAATTATTAAAAAACAAAATTAGTATGTATTGTAGTCAATTACGGTGTAGGTGTTAAAATGGATGTAAACATTCTTTTCTCTATTCAAACAGCTTTGGCTAATTTGACACACCAATTTTCATACACCGTATATATATCAAAGAATTTTTCTTGCACACAAATCAATGTAAAATAAATTATTAAAAAACAAAATTAGTATGTATTGTGTAGTCAATTACGGTGTAGGTGTTAAAATGGATGTAAACATATTCTTTCTCTATTCAAACAGCTTTGCTAATTTGACACCAATTTTCAATACACCGTATGATACACCGTTATATTATCAAAAGAAATTTTTCTTGCACACAAATCAATGTAAAATAAATTATTAAAAAACAAATTAGTATGTATTGTGTAGTCAATTACGGTGTAGGTGTTAAAAATGGATGTAAACATATCTTTTCTCTATTCAAAACAGCTTTGCTAATTTGACACCAATTTTCAATACACCGTATGATACCCGTATATATTATCAAAAGAAATTTTTCTTGCACACAAATCATGTAAAATAAATTATTAAAAAACAAAATTAGTATGTATTGTGTAGTCAATTACGGTGTAGGTGTTAAAAATGGATGTAAACATATCTTTTCTCTATTCAAAACAGCTTTGCTAATTTGACACACCAATTTCAATACACCGTATGATACACCGTATATATTATCAAAAGAAATTTTTCTTGCACACAAATCAATGTAAATAAATTATTAAAAAAACAAATTAGTATGTATTGTGTAGTCAATTACGGTGTAGGTGTTAAAAATGGATGTAAACATATCTTTTCTCTATTCAAAACAGCTTTGCTAATTTGACACCAATTTTCAATACACCGTATGATACACCGTATATATTATCAAAAGAAATTTTTCTTGCACACAAATCAATGTAAAATAAATTATTAAAAAACAAAATTAGTATGTATTGTGTAGTCAATTACGGTGTAGGTGTTAAAAATGGATGTAAACATATCTTTTCTCTATTCAAAACAGCTTTGCTAATTTGACACCAATTTTCAATACATCCGTATGATTACACCGTATATATTATCAAAAGAAATTTTTCTTGCACACAAATCAATGTAAAATAAATTATTAAAAACCAAAATTAGTATGTATTGTGTAGTCAATTACGGTGTAGGTGTTAAAAATGGATGTAAACATATCTTTTCTCTATTCAAAACAGCTTTGCTATTTGACACCAATTTTCATAACCGTCGAAATATACCCGTATATATTTATCAAAAGAAATTTTCTTGCACACAAATCAATGTAAATAAATTATTAAAAAACAAAATTAGTATGTATTGTGTAGTCAATTACGGTGTAGGTGTTAAAAATGGATGTAAACATCTTTTCTCTATTCAAAACAGCTTTGCTAATTTGACACCAATTTTCAATATCACCGTATATATTATCAAAAGAAATTTTTCTTGCACACAAATCAATGTAAAATAAATTATTAAAAAACAAAATTTATGTATTGTGTAGTCAATTACGGTGTAGGTGTTAAAAATGGATGTAAACATATCTTTCTCTATTCAAACAGCTTTGCTAATTTGACACACCAATTTTCAATACACCGTATATACACCGTATATATTACAAAAGAAATTTTCTTGCACACAAATCAATGTAAAATAAATTATTAAAAACAAAAATTAGTATGTATTGTGTAGTCAATTACGGTGTAGGTGTTAAAAATGGATGTAAACATATCTTTTCTCTATTCAAAACAGCTTTGCTAATTTGACACCAATTTTCAATACACCGTATGATACACCGTATATATTATCAAAAGAATTTTTTTGCACACAAATCAATGTAAAATAAATTATTAAAAAACAAAATTAGTATGTATTGTGTAGTCAATTACGGTGTAGGTGTTAAAAATGGATGTAAACATATCTTTTCTCTATTCAAACAGCTTTGCTAATTTGACACCATTTTCAATACACCGTATATATTATCAAAAGAAATTTTTCTTGCACACAAATCAATGTAAAATAAATTATTAAAAACAAAATTAGTATGTATTGTGTAGTCAATTACGGTGTAGGTGTTAAAAATGGATGTAAACATATCTTTTCTCTATTCAAAACAGCTTTGCTAATTTGACACCAATTTTCAATACACCGTATGATACACCGTATATATTATCAAAAGAAATTTTTCTTGCACACAAATCAATGTAAAATAAATTATTAAAAAACAAAATTAGTATGTATTGTGTAGTCAATTACGGTGTAGGTGTTAAAAATGGATGTCGGTGTAGGTGTTAAAAATGGATGTAACATATCTTTTCTCTATTCAAAACAGCTTTGCTAATTTGACACCAATTTTCAATACACCGTATGATACACCGTATATATTATCAAAAGAAATTTTTCTTGCACACAAATCAATGTAAAATAAATTATTAAAAAACAAAATTAGTATGTATTGTGTAGTCAATTACGGTGTAGGTGTTAAAAATGGATGTAAACATATCTTTTCTCTATTCAAAACAGCTTTGCTAATTTGACACCAATTTTCAATACACCGTATGATACACGTATATATTATCAAAAGAATTTTTCTTGCACACAAATCAATGTAAAATAAATTATTAAAAAACAAATTAGTATGTATTGTGTAGTCATTACGGTGTAGGTGTTAAAAATGGATGTAAACATATCTTTTTCTCTATTCAAAACAGCTTTGCTAATTTGACACCAATTTTCAATACACCGTATGATACACCGTTATATTATCAAAAGAAATTTTTCTTGCACACAAATCAATGTAAAATAAATTATTAAAAAACAAAATTAGTATGTATTGTGTAGTCAATTACGGTGTGGATGTTAAAAATGGATGTAAACATATCTTTTCTCTATTCAAAACAGCTTTGCTAATTTGACACCAATTTTCAATACACCGTATGATACACCGTATATATTATCAAAAGAAATTTTTCTTGCACACAAATCAATGTAAAATAAATTATTAAAAAACAAAATTAGTATGTATTGTGTAGTCAATTACGGTGTAGGTGTTAAAAATGGATGTAAACATATCTTTTCTCTATTCAAAACAGCTTTGCTAATTTGACACCAATTTTCAATACACCGTATATATTATCAAAAGAAATTTTTCTTGCACACAAATCAATGTAAAATAAATTATTAAAAAACAAAATTAGTATGTATTGTGTAGTCAATTACGGTGTAGGTGTTAAAAATGGATGTAAACATATCTTTTCTCTATTCAAAACAGCTTTGCTAATTTGACACCAATTTTCAATACACCGTATGATACACCGTATATATTATCAAAAGAATTTTTCTTGCACACAAATCAATGTAAAATAAATTATTAAAAAACAAAATTAGTATGTATTGTGTAGTCAATTACGGTGTAGGTGTTAAAAATGGATGTAAACATATCTTTTCTCTATTCAAAACAGCTTTGCTAATTTGACACCAATTTTCAATACACCGTATATATTATCAAAAGAAATTTTTCTTGCACACAAATCAATGTAAAATAAATTATTAAAAAACAAATTAGTATGTATTGTGTAGTCAATTACGGTGTAGGTGTTAAAAATGGATGTAAACATATCTTTTCTCTATTCAAAACAGCTTTGCTAATTTGACACCAATTTTCAATACACCGTATGATACACCGTATATATTATCAAAAGAAATTTTTCTTGCACACAAATCAATGTAAAATAAATTATTAAAAAACAAAATTAGTATGTATTGTGTAGTCAATTACGGTGTAGGTGTTAAAAATGGATGTAAACATATCTTTTCTCTATTCAAAACAGCTTTGCTAATTTGACACCAATTTCCAATACACCGTATATACACCGTATATATTATCAAAAGAAATTTTTCTTGCACACAAATCAATGTAAAATAATTATTAAAAAACAAAATTAGTATGTATTGTGTAGTCAATTACGGTGTAGGTGTTAAAAATGGATGTAAACATATCTTTTCTCTATTCAAAACAGCTTTGCTAATTTGACACCAATTTTCAATACACCGTATGATACACCGTATATATTATCAAAAGAAATTTTTCTTGCACACAAATCAATGTAAAATAAATTATTAAAAAACAAATTAGTATGTATTGTGTAGTCAATTACGGTGTAGGTGTTAAAAATGGATGTAAACATATCTTTTCTCTATTCAAAACAGCTTTGCTAATTTGACACCAATTTTCAATACACCGTATGATACACCGTATATATTCAAAAAGAATTTTTCTTGCACACAAATCAATGTAAAATAAATTATTAAAAAACAAAATTAGTATGTATTGTGTAGTCAATTACGGTGTAGGTGTTAAAAATGGATGTAAACATATCTTTTCTCTATTCAAAACAGCTTTGCTAATTTGACACCAATTTTCAATACACCGTATGATACACCGTATATATTATCAAAAGAAATTTTTCTTGCACACAAATCAATGTAAAATAAATTATTAAAAAACAAAATTAGTATGTATTGTGTAGTCAATTACGGTGTAGGTGTTAAAAATGGATGTAAACATATCTTTTCTCTATTCAAAACAGCTTTGCTAATTTGACACCAATTTTCAATACACCGTATATATTATCAAAAGAAATTTTTCTTGCACACAAATCAATGTAAATAAATTATTAAAAAACAAAATTAGTATGTATTGTGTAGTCAATTACGGTGTAGGTGTTAAAAATGGATGTAAACATATCTTTTCTCTATTCAAAACAGCTTTGCTAATTTGACACCAATTTTCAATACACCGTATGATACACCGTATATATTATCAAAAGAAATTTTTCTTGCACACAAATCAATGTAAAATAAATTATTAAAAAACCAAATTAGTATGTATTGTGTAGTCAATTACGGTGTGGATGTTAAAAATGGATGTAAACATATCTTTTCTCTATTCAAAACAGCTTTGCTAATTTGACACCAATTTTCAATACACCGTATATATTATCAAAAGAAATTTTTCTTGCACACAAATCAATGTAAAATAAATTATTAAAAAACAAAATTAGTATGTATTGTGTAGTCAATTACGGTGTAGGTGTTAAAAATGGATGTAAACATATCTTTTCTATTCAAAACAGCTTTGCTAATTTGACACCAATTTTCAATACACCGTATGATACACCGTATATATTATCAAAAGAAATTTTTCTTGCACACAAATCAATGTAAAATAAATTATTAAAAAACAAAATTAGTATGTATTGTGTAGTCAATTACGGTGTAGGTGTTAAAAAGGGATGTAAACATATCTTTTCTCTATTCAAAACAGCTTTGCTAATTTGACACCAATTTTCAATACACCGTATGATACACCGTATATATTATCAAAAGAAATTTTTCTTGCACACAAATCAATGTAAAATAAATTATTAAAAACAAATTAGTATGTATTGTGTAGTCAATTACGGTGTAGGTGTTAAAAATGGATGTAAACATATCTTTTCTCTATTCAAAACAGCTTTGCTAATTTGACACCAATTTTCAATACACCGTATGATACACCGTATATATTATCAAAAGAAATTTTTCTTGCACACAAATCAATGTAAAATAAATTATTAAAAAACAAAATTAGTATGTATTGTGTAGTCAATTACGGTGTAGGTGTTAAAAATGGATGTAAACATATCTTTTCTCTATTCAAAACAGCTTTGCTAATTTGACACCAATTTTCAATACACCGTATGATACACCGTATATATTATCAAAGAAATTTTTCTTGCACACAAATCAATGTAAAATAAATTATTAAAAAACAAAATTAGTATGTATTGTGTAGTCAATTACGGTGTAGGTGTTAAAAATGGATGTAAACATATCTTTTCTCTATTCAAAACAGCTTTGCTAATTTGACACCAATTTCCAATACACCGTATATATTATCAAAAGAAATTTTCTTGCACACAAATCAATGTAAAATAAATTATTAAAAAACAAAATTAGTATGTATTGTGTAGTCAATTACGGTGTAGGTGTTAAAAATGGATGTAAACATATCTTTTCTCTATTCAAAACAGCTTTGCTAATTTGACACCAATTTTCAATACACCGTATGATACACCGGTAATATTATCAAAAGAAATTTTTCTTGCACACAAATCAATGTAAAATAAATTATTAAAAAACAAAATTAGTATGTATTGTGTAGTCAATTATGGTGTAGGTGTTAAAATGGATGTAAACATATCTTTCTCTATTCAAAACAGCTTTGCTAATTTGACACCAATTTTCAATACACCGTATGATACACCGTATATATTATCAAAAGAAATTTTTCTTGCACACAAATCAATGTAAAATAAATTATTAAAAACAAAATTAGTATGTATTGTGTAGTCAATTACGGTGTAGGTGTTAAAAATGGATGTAAACATATCTTTTCTCTATTCAAAACAGCTTTGCTAATTTGACACCAATTTTCAATACACCGTATGATACACCGTATATTATCAAAAGAATTTTTCTTGCACACAAATCAATGTAAAATAAATTATTAAAAAACAAAATTAGTATGTATTGTGTAGTCAATTACGGTGTAGGTGTTAAAAATGGATGTAAACATATCTTTTCTCTATTCAAACAGCTTTGCTAATTTGACACCAATTTTCAATACACCGTATGATACACCGTATATATTATCAAAAGAAATTTTTCTTGCACACAAATCAATGTAAAATAAATTATTAAAAAACAAAATTAGTATGTATTGTGTAGTCAATTACGGTGTAGGTGTTAAAAATGGATGTAAACATATCTTTTCTCTATTCAAAACAGCTTTGCTAATTTGACACCAATTTTCAATACACCGTATGATACACCGTATATATTATCAAAAGAAATTTTTCTTGCACACAAATCAATGTAAAATAAATTATTAAAAAACAAAATTAGTATGTATTGTGTAGTCAATTACGGTGTAGGTGTTAAAAATGGATGTAAACATATCTTTTCTCTATTCAAAACAGCTTTGCTAATTTGACACCAATTTTCAATACACCGTATGATACACCGTATATATTATCAAAAGAAATTTTTCTTGCACACAAATCAATGTAAAATAAATTATTAAAAAACAAAATTAGTATGTATTGTGTAGTCAATTACGGTGTAGGTGTTAAAAATGGATGTAAACATATCTTTTCTCTATTCAAAACAGCTTTGCTAATTTGACACCAATTTTCAATACACCGTATATACACCGTATATATTATCAAAAGAAATTTTTCTTGCACACAAATCAATGTAAAATAAATTATTAAAAAAAAATTAGTATGTATTGTGTAGTCAATTACGGTGTAGGTGTTAAAAATGGATGTAAACATATCTTTTCTCTATTCAAAACAGCTTTGCTAATTTGACACCAATTTTCAATACACCGTATATATTATCAAAAGAAATTTTTCTTGCACACAAATCAATGTAAATATATTATTATTAAAAACAAAATTAGTATGTATTGTGTAGTCAATTACGGTGTAGGTGTTAAAATGGATGTAAACATATCTTTTCTCTATTCAAAACAGCTTTGCTAATTTGACACCAATTTTCAATACACCGTATGATACACCGTATATATTATCAAAAGAAATTTTTCTTGCACACAAATCAATGTAAAATAAATTATTAAAAAACAAAATTAGTATGTATTGTGTAGTCAATTACGGTGTAGGTGTTAAAAATGGATGTAAACATATCTTTTCTCTATTCAAAACAGCTTTGCTAATTTGACACCAATTTTCAATACACCGTATATATTATCAAAAGAAATTTTTCTTGCACACAAATCAATGTAAAATAAATTATTAAAAAACAAAATTAGTATGTATTGTGTAGTCAATTACGGTGTAGGTGTTAAAAATGGATGTAAACATATCTTTTCTCTATTCAAAACAGCTTTGCTAATTTGACACCAATTTTCAATACACCGTATGATACACCGTATATATTATCAAAAGAAATTTTTCTTGCACACAAATCAATGTAAAATAAATTATTAAAAAACAAAATTAGTATGTATTGTGTAGTCAATTACGGTGTAGGTGTTAAAATGGATGTAAACATATCTTTTCTCTATTCAAAACAGCTTTGCTAATTTGACACCAATTTTCAATACACCGTATGATACACCGTATATATTATCAAAAGAAATTTTTCTTGCACACAAATCAATGTAAAATAAATTATTAAAAAACAAAATTAGTATGTATTGTGTAGTCAATTACGGTGTAGGTGTTAAAAATGGATGTAAACATATCTTTTCTCTATTCAAAACAGCTTTGCTAATTTGACACCAATTTTCAATACACCGTATGATACACCGTATATATTATCAAAAGAAATTTTTCTTGCACACAAATCAATGTAAAATAAATTATTAAAAAACAAAATTAGTATGTATTGTGTAGTCAATTACGGTGTAGGTGTTAAAAATGGATGTAAACATATCTTTTCTCTATTCAAAACAGCTTTGCTAATTTGACACCAATTTTCAATACACCGTATGATACACCGTATATATTATCAAAAGAAATTTTTCTTGCACACAAATCAATGTAAAATAAATTATTAAAAAACAAAATTAGTATGTATTGTGTAGTCAATTACGGTGTAGGTGTTAAAAATGGATGTAAACATATCTTTTCTCTATTCAAAACAGCTTTGCTAATTTGACACCAATTTTCAATACACCGTATATATTATCAAAAGAAATTTTTCTTGCACACAAATCAATGTAAAATAAATTATTAAAAAACAAAATTAGTATGTATTGTGTAGTCAATTACGGTGTAGGTGTTAAAAATGGATGTAAACATATCTTTTCTCTATTCAAAACAGCTTTGCTAATTTGACACCAATTTTCAATACACCGTATGATACACCGTATATATTATCAAAAGAAATTTTTCTTGCACACAAATCAATGTAAAATAAATTATTAAAAAACAAAATTAGTATGTATTGTGTAGTCAATTACGGTGTAGGTGTTAAAAATGGATGTAAACATATCTTTTCTCTATTCAAAACAGCTTTGCTAATTTGACACCAATTTTCAATACACCGTATATATTATCAAAAGAAATTTTTCTTGCACACAAATCAATGTAAAATAAATTATTAAAAAACAAAATTAGTATGTATTGTGTAGTCAATTACGGTGTAGGTGTTAAAATGGATGTAAACATATCTTTTCTCTATTCAAAACAGCTTTGCTAATTTGACACCAATTTTCAATACACCGTATGATACACCGTATATATTATCAAAAGAAATTTTTCTTGCACACAAATCAATGTAAAATAAATTATTAAAAAACAAAATTAGTATGTATTGTGTAGTCAATTACGGTGTAGGTGTTAAAAATGGATGTAAACATATCTTTTCTCTATTCAAAACAGCTTTGCTAATTTGACACCAATTTTCAATACACCGTATGATACACCGTATATATTATCAAAAGAAATTTTTCTTGCACACAAATCAATGTAAAATAAATTATTAAAAAACAAAATTAGTATGTATTGTGTAGTCAATTACGGTGTAGGTGTTAAAAATGGATGTAAACATATCTTTTCTCTATTCAAAACAGCTTTGCTAATTTGACACCAATTTTCAATACACCGTATGATACACCGTATATATTATCAAAAGAAATTTTTCTTGCACACAAATCAATGTAAAATAATTATTAAAAAACAAAATTAGTATGTATTGTGTAGTCAATTACGGTGTAGGTGTTAAAAATGGATGTAAACATATCTTTTCTCTATTCAAAACAGCTTTGCTAATTTGACACCAATTTTCAATACACCGTATATATTATCAAAAGAAATTTTTCTTGCACACAAATCAATGTAAAATAAATTATTAAAAAACAAAATTAGTATGTATTGTGTAGTCAATTACGGTGTAGGTGTTAAAAATGGATGTAAACATATCTTTTCTCTATTCAAAACAGCTTTGCTAATTTGACACCAATTTTCAATACACCGTATGATACACCGTATATATTATCAAAAGAAATTTTTCTTGCACACAAATCAATGTAAAATAAATTATTAAAAAACAAAATTAGTATGTATTGTGTAGTCAATTACGGTGTAGGTGTTAAAAATGGATGTAAACATATCTTTTCTCTATTCAAAACAGCTTTGCTAATTTGACACCAATTTTCAATACACCGTATATATTATCAAAAGAAATTTTTCTTGCACACAAATCAATGTAAAATAAATTATTAAAAAACAAAATTAGTATGTATTGTGTAGTCAATTACGGTGTAGGTGTTAAAAATGGATGTAAACATATCTTTTCTCTATTCAAAACAGCTTTGCTAATTTGACACCAATTTTCAATACACCGTATATATTATCAAAAGAAATTTTTCTTGCACACAAATCAATGTAAAATAAATTATTAAAAAACAAAATTAGTATGTATTGTGTAGTCAATTACGGTGTAGGTGTTAAAAATGGATGTAAACATATCTTTTCTCTATTCAAAACAGCTTTGCTAATTTGACACCAATTTTCAATACACCGTATGATACACCGTATATATTATCAAAAGAAATTTTTCTTGCACACAAATCAATGTAAAATAAATTATTAAAAAACAAAATTAGTATGTATTGTGTAGTCAATTACGGTGTAGGTGTTAAAAATGGATGTAAACATATCTTTTCTCTATTCAAAACAGCTTTGCTAATTTGACACCAATTTTCAATACACCGTATGATACACCGTATATATTATCAAAAGAAATTTTTCTTGCACACAAATCAATGTAAAATAAATTATTAAAAAACAAAATTAGTATGTATTGTGTAGTCAATTACGGTGTAGGTGTTAAAAATGGATGTAAACATATCTTTTCTCTATTCAAAACAGCTTTGCTAATTTGACACCAATTTTCAATACACCGTATGATACACCGTATATATTATCAAAAGAAATTTTTCTTGCACACAAATCAATGTAAAATAAATTATTAAAAAACAAAATTAGTATGTATTGTGTAGTCAATTACGGTGTAGGTGTTAAAAATGGATGTAAACATATCTTTTCTCTATTCAAAACAGCTTTGCTAATTTGACACCAATTTTCAATACACCGTATGATACACCGTATATATTATCAAAAGAAATTTTTCTTGCACACAAATCAATGTAAAATAAATTATTAAAAAACAAAATTAGTATGTATTGTGTAGTCAATTACGGTGTAGGTGTTAAAAATGGATGTAAACATATCTTTTCTCTATTCAAAACAGCTTTGCTAATTTGACACCAATTTTCAATACACCGTATGATACACCGTATATATTATCAAAAGAAATTTTTCTTGCACACAAATCAATGTAAAATAAATTATTAAAAAACAAAATTAGTATGTATTGTGTAGTCAATTACGGTGTAGGTGTTAAAAATGGATGTAAACATATCTTTTCTCTATTCAAAACAGCTTTGCTAATTTGACACCAATTTTCAATACACCGTATATATTATCAAAAGAAATTTTTCTTGCACACAAATCAATGTAAAATAAATTATTAAAAAACAAAATTAGTATGTATTGTGTAGTCAATTACGGTGTAGGTGTTAAAAATGGATGTAAACATATCTTTTCTCTATTCAAAACAGCTTTGCTAATTTGACACCAATTTTCAATACACCGTATGATACACCGTATATATTATCAAAAGAAATTTTTCTTGCACACAAATCAATGTAAAATAAATTATTAAAAAACAAAATTAGTATGTATTGTGTAGTCAATTACGGTGTAGGTGTTAAAAATGGATGTAAACATATCTTTTCTCTATTCAAAACAGCTTTGCTAATTTGACACCAATTTTCAATACACCGTATGATACACCGTATATATTATCAAAAGAAATTTTTCTTGCACACAAATCAATGTAAAATAAATTATTAAAAAACAAAATTAGTATGTATTGTGTAGTCAATTACGGTGTAGGTGTTAAAAATGGATGTAAACATATCTTTTCTCTATTCAAAACAGCTTTGCTAATTTGACACCAATTTTCAATACACCGTATATATTATCAAAAGAAATTTTTCTTGCACACAAATCAATGTAAAATAAATTATTAAAAAACAAAATTAGTATGTATTGTGTAGTCAATTACGGTGTAGGTGTTAAAAATGGATGTAAACATATCTTTTCTCTATTCAAAACAGCTTTGCTAATTTGACACCAATTTTCAATACACCGTATGATACACCGTATATATTATCAAAAGAAATTTTTCTTGCACACAAATCAATGTAAAATAAATTATTAAAAAACAAAATTAGTATGTATTGTGTAGTCAATTACGGTGTAGGTGTTAAAAATGGATGTAAACATATCTTTTCTCTATTCAAAACAGCTTTGCTAATTTGACACCAATTTTCAATACACCGTATGATACACCGTATATATTATCAAAAGAAATTTTTCTTGCACACAAATCAATGTAAAATAAATTATTAAAAAACAAAATTAGTATGTATTGTGTAGTCAATTACGGTGTAGGTGTTAAAAATGGATGTAAACATATCTTTTCTCTATTCAAAACAGCTTTGCTAATTTGACACCAATTTTCAATACACCGTATGATACACCGTATATATTATCAAAAGAAATTTTCTTGCACACAAATCAATGTAAAATAAATTATTAAAAAACAAAATTAGTATGTATTGTGTAGTCAATTACGGTGTAGGTGTTAAAAATGGATGTAAACATATCTTTTCTCTATTCAAAACAGCTTTGCTAATTTGACACCAATTTTCAATACACCGTATGATACACCGTATATATTATCAAAAGAAATTTTTCTTGCACACAAATCAATGTAAAATAAATTATTAAAAAACAAAATTAGTATGTATTGTGTAGTCAATTACGGTGTAGGTGTTAAAAATGGATGTAAACATATCTTTTCTCTATTCAAAACAGCTTTGCTAATTTGACACCAATTTTCAATACACCGTATATATTATCAAAAGAAATTTTTCTTGCACACAAATCAATGTAAAATAAATTATTAAAAAACAAAATTAGTATGTATTGTGTAGTCAATTACGGTGTAGGTGTTAAAAATGGATGTAAACATATCTTTTCTCTATTCAAAACAGCTTTGCTAATTTGACACCAATTTTCAATACACCGTATGATACACCGTATATATTATCAAAAGAAATTTTTCTTGCACACAAATCAATGTAAAATAAATTATTAAAAAACAAAATTAGTATGTATTGTGTAGTCAATTACGGTGTAGGTGTTAAAAATGGATGTAAACATATCTTTTCTCTATTCAAAACAGCTTTGCTAATTTGACACCAATTTTCAATACACCGTATGATACACCGTATATATTATCAAAAGAAATTTTTCTTGCACACAAATCAATGTAAAATAAATTATTAAAAAACAAAATTAGTATGTATTGTGTAGTCAATTACGGTGTAGGTGTTAAAAATGGATGTAAACATATCTTTTCTCTATTCAAAACAGCTTTGCTAATTTGACACCAATTTTCAATACACCGTATGATACACCGTATATATTATCAAAAGAAATTTTTCTTGCACACAAATCAATGTAAAATAAATTATTAAAAAACAAAATTAGTATGTATTGTGTAGTCAATTACGGTGTAGGTGTTAAAAATGGATGTAAACATATCTTTTCTCTATTCAAAACAGCTTTGCTAATTTGACACCAATTTTCAATACACCGTATATATTATCAAAAGAAATTTTTCTTGCACACAAATCAATGTAAAATAAATTATTAAAAAACAAAATTAGTATGTATTGTGTAGTCAATTACGGTGTAGGTGTTAAAAATGGATGTAAACATATCTTTTCTCTATTCAAAACAGCTTTGCTAATTTGACACCAATTTTCAATACACCGTATGATACACCGTATATATTATCAAAAGAAATTTTTCTTGCACACAAATCAATGTAAAATAAATTATTAAAAAACAAAATTAGTATGTATTGTGTAGTCAATTACGGTGTAGGTGTTAAAAATGGATGTAAACATATCTTTTCTCTATTCAAAACAGCTTTGCTAATTTGACACCAATTTTCAATACACCGTATGATACACCGTATATATTATCAAAAGAAATTTTTCTTGCACACAAATCAATGTAAAATAAATTATTAAAAAACAAAATTAGTATGTATTGTGTAGTCAATTACGGTGTAGGTGTTAAAAATGGATGTAAACATATCTTTTCTCTATTCAAAACAGCTTTGCTAATTTGACACCAATTTTCAATACACCGTATGATACACCGTATATATTATCAAAAGAAATTTTTCTTGCACACAAATCAATGTAAAATAAATTATTAAAAAACAAAATTAGTATGTATTGTGTAGTCAATTACGGTGTAGGTGTTAAAAATGGATGTAAACATATCTTTTCTCTATTCAAAACAGCTTTGCTAATTTGACACCAATTTTCAATACACCGTATGATACACCGTATATATTATCAAAAGAAATTTTCTTGCACACAAATCAATGTAAAATAAATTATTAAAAAACAAAATTAGTATGTATTGTGTAGTCAATTACGGTGTAGGTGTTAAAAATGGATGTAAACATATCTTTTCTCTATTCAAAACAGCTTTGCTAATTTGACACCAATTTTCAATACACCGTATGATACACCGTATATATTATCAAAAGAAATTTTCTTGCACACAAATCAATGTAAAATAAATTATTAAAAAACAAAATTAGTATGTATTGTGTAGTCAATTACGGTGTAGGTGTTAAAAATGGATGTAAACATATCTTTTCTCTATTCAAAACAGCTTTGCTAATTTGACACCAATTTTCAATACACCGTATATATTATCAAAAGAAATTTTTCTTGCACACAAATCAATGTAAAATAAATTATTAAAAAACAAAATTAGTATGTATTGTGTAGTCAATTACGGTGTAGGTGTTAAAAATGGATGTAAACATATCTTTTCTCTATTCAAAACAGCTTTGCTAATTTGACACCAATTTTCAATACACCGTATGATACACCGTATATATTATCAAAAGAAATTTTTCTTGCACACAAATCAATGTAAAATAAATTATTAAAAAACAAAATTAGTATGTATTGTGTAGTCAATTACGGTGTAGGTGTTAAAAATGGATGTAAACATATCTTTTCTCTATTCAAAACAGCTTTGCTAATTTGACACCAATTTTCAATACACCGTATGATACACCGTATATATTATCAAAAGAAATTTTTCTTGCACACAAATCAATGTAAAATAAATTATTAAAAAACAAAATTAGTATGTATTGTGTAGTCAATTACGGTGTAGGTGTTAAAAATGGATGTAAACATATCTTTTCTCTATTCAAAACAGCTTTGCTAATTTGACACCAATTTTCAATACACCGTATGATACACCGTATATATTATCAAAAGAAATTTTTCTTGCACACAAATCAATGTAAAATAAATTATTAAAAAACAAAATTAGTATGTATTGTGTAGTCAATTACGGTGTAGGTGTTAAAAATGGATGTAAACATATCTTTTCTCTATTCAAAACAGCTTTGCTAATTTGACACCAATTTTCAATACACCGTATGATACACCGTATATATTATCAAAAGAAATTTTTCTTGCACACAAATCAATGTAAAATAAATTATTAAAAAACAAAATTAGTATGTATTGTGTAGTCAATTACGGTGTAGGTGTTAAAAATGGATGTAAACATATCTTTTCTCTATTCAAAACAGCTTTGCTAATTTGACACCAATTTTCAATACACCGTATGATACACCGTATATATTATCAAAAGAAATTTTTCTTGCACACAAATCAATGTAAAATAAATTATTAAAAAACAAAATTAGTATGTATTGTGTAGTCAATTACGGTGTAGGTGTTAAAAATGGATGTAAACATATCTTTTCTCTATTCAAAACAGCTTTGCTAATTTGACACCAATTTTCAATACACCGTATGATACACCGTATATATTATCAAAAGAAATTTTTCTTGCACACAAATCAATGTAAAATAAATTATTAAAAAACAAAATTAGTATGTATTGTGTAGTCAATTACGGTGTAGGTGTTAAAAATGGATGTAAACATATCTTTTCTCTATTCAAAACAGCTTTGCTAATTTGACACCAATTTTCAATACACCGTATGATACACCGTATATATTATCAAAAGAAATTTTTCTTGCACACAAATCAATGTAAAATAAATTATTAAAAAACAAAATTAGTATGTATTGTGTAGTCAATTACGGTGTAGGTGTTAAAAATGGATGTAAACATATCTTTTCTCTATTCAAAACAGCTTTGCTAATTTGACACCAATTTTCAATACACCGTATATATTATCAAAAGAAATTTTTCTTGCACACAAATCAATGTAAAATAAATTATTAAAAAACAAAATTAGTATGTATTGTGTAGTCAATTACGGTGTAGGTGTTAAAAATGGATGTAAACATATCTTTTCTCTATTCAAAACAGCTTTGCTAATTTGACACCAATTTTCAATACACCGTATGATACACCGTATATATTATCAAAAGAAATTTTTCTTGCACACAAATCAATGTAAAATAAATTATTAAAAAACAAAATTAGTATGTATTGTGTAGTCAATTACGGTGTAGGTGTTAAAAATGGATGTAAACATATCTTTTCTCTATTCAAAACAGCTTTGCTAATTTGACACCAATTTTCAATACACCGTATGATACACCGTATATATTATCAAAAGAAATTTTTCTTGCACACAAATCAATGTAAAATAAATTATTAAAAAACAAAATTAGTATGTATTGTGTAGTCAATTACGGTGTAGGTGTTAAAAATGGATGTAAACATATCTTTTCTCTATTCAAAACAGCTTTGCTAATTTGACACCAATTTTCAATACACCGTATGATACACCGTATATATTATCAAAAGAAATTTTTCTTGCACACAAATCAATGTAAAATAAATTATTAAAAAACAAAATTAGTATGTATTGTGTAGTCAATTACGGTGTAGGTGTTAAAAATGGATGTAAACATATCTTTTCTCTATTCAAAACAGCTTTGCTAATTTGACACCAATTTTCAATACACCGTATGATACACCGTATATATTATCAAAAGAAATTTTTCTTGCACACAAATCAATGTAAAATAAATTATTAAAAAACAAAATTAGTATGTATTGTGTAGTCAATTACGGTGTAGGTGTTAAAAATGGATGTAAACATATCTTTTCTCTATTCAAAACAGCTTTGCTAATTTGACACCAATTTTCAATACACCGTATGATACACCGTATATATTATCAAAAGAAATTTTTCTTGCACACAAATCAATGTAAAATAAATTATTAAAAAACAAAATTAGTATGTATTGTGTAGTCAATTACGGTGTAGGTGTTAAAAATGGATGTAAACATATCTTTTCTCTATTCAAAACAGCTTTGCTAATTTGACACCAATTTTCAATACACCGTATATATTATCAAAAGAAATTTTTCTTGCACACAAATCAATGTAAAATAAATTATTAAAAAACAAAATTAGTATGTATTGTGTAGTCAATTACGGTGTAGGTGTTAAAAATGGATGTAAACATATCTTTTCTCTATTCAAAACAGCTTTGCTAATTTGACACCAATTTTCAATACACCGTATGATACACCGTATATATTATCAAAAGAAATTTTTCTTGCACACAAATCAATGTAAAATAAATTATTAAAAAACAAAATTAGTATGTATTGTGTAGTCAATTACGGTGTAGGTGTTAAAAATGGATGTAAACATATCTTTTCTCTATTCAAAACAGCTTTGCTAATTTGACACCAATTTTCAATACACCGTATATATTATCAAAAGAAATTTTTCTTGCACACAAATCAATGTAAAATAAATTATTAAAAAACAAAATTAGTATGTATTGTGTAGTCAATTACGGTGTAGGTGTTAAAAATGGATGTAAACATATCTTTTCTCTATTCAAAACAGCTTTGCTAATTTGACACCAATTTTCAATACACCGTATGATACACCGTATATATTATCAAAAGAAATTTTTCTTGCACACAAATCAATGTAAAATAAATTATTAAAAAACAAAATTAGTATGTATTGTGTAGTCAATTACGGTGTAGGTGTTAAAAATGGATGTAAACATATCTTTTCTCTATTCAAAACAGCTTTGCTAATTTGACACCAATTTTCAATACACCGTATATATTATCAAAAGAAATTTTTCTTGCACACAAATCAATGTAAAATAAATTATTAAAAAACAAAATTAGTATGTATTGTGTAGTCAATTACGGTGTAGGTGTTAAAAATGGATGTAAACATATCTTTTCTCTATTCAAAACAGCTTTGCTAATTTGACACCAATTTTCAATACACCGTATGATACACCGTATATATTATCAAAAGAAATTTTTCTTGCACACAAATCAATGTAAAATAAATTATTAAAAAACAAAATTAGTATGTATTGTGTAGTCAATTACGGTGTAGGTGTTAAAAATGGATGTAAACATATCTTTTCTCTATTCAAAACAGCTTTGCTAATTTGACACCAATTTTCAATACACCGTATATATTATCAAAAGAAATTTTTCTTGCACACAAATCAATGTAAAATAAATTATTAAAAAACAAAATTAGTATGTATTGTGTAGTCAATTACGGTGTAGGTGTTAAAAATGGATGTAAACATATCTTTTCTCTATTCAAAACAGCTTTGCTAATTTGACACCAATTTTCAATACACCGTATGATACACCGTATATATTATCAAAAGAAATTTTTCTTGCACACAAATCAATGTAAAATAAATTATTAAAAAACAAAATTAGTATGTATTGTGTAGTCAATTACGGTGTAGGTGTTAAAAATGGATGTAAACATATCTTTTCTCTATTCAAAACAGCTTTGCTAATTTGACACCAATTTTCAATACACCGTATGATACACCGTATATATTATCAAAAGAAATTTTTCTTGCACACAAATCAATGTAAAATAAATTATTAAAAAACAAAATTAGTATGTATTGTGTAGTCAATTACGGTGTAGGTGTTAAAAATGGATGTAAACATATCTTTTCTCTATTCAAAACAGCTTTGCTAATTTGACACCAATTTTCAATACACCGTATATATTATCAAAAGAAATTTTTCTTGCACACAAATCAATGTAAAATAAATTATTAAAAAACAAAATTAGTATGTATTGTGTAGTCAATTACGGTGTAGGTGTTAAAAATGGATGTAAACATATCTTTTCTCTATTCAAAACAGCTTTGCTAATTTGACACCAATTTTCAATACACCGTATGATACACCGTATATATTATCAAAAGAAATTTTTCTTGCACACAAATCAATGTAAAATAAATTATTAAAAAACAAAATTAGTATGTATTGTGTAGTCAATTACGGTGTAGGTGTTAAAAATGGATGTAAACATATCTTTTCTCTATTCAAAACAGCTTTGCTAATTTGACACCAATTTTCAATACACCGTATATATTATCAAAAGAAATTTTTCTTGCACACAAATCAATGTAAAATAAATTATTAAAAAACAAAATTAGTATGTATTGTGTAGTCAATTACGGTGTAGGTGTTAAAAATGGATGTAAACATATCTTTTCTCTATTCAAAACAGCTTTGCTAATTTGACACCAATTTTCAATACACCGTATGATACACCGTATATATTATCAAAAGAAATTTTTCTTGCACACAAATCAATGTAAAATAAATTATTAAAAAACAAAATTAGTATGTATTGTGTAGTCAATTACGGTGTAGGTGTTAAAAATGGATGTAAACATATCTTTTCTCTATTCAAAACAGCTTTGCTAATTTGACACCAATTTTCAATACACCGTATATATTATCAAAAGAAATTTTTCTTGCACACAAATCAATGTAAAATAAATTATTAAAAAACAAAATTAGTATGTATTGTGTAGTCAATTACGGTGTAGGTGTTAAAAATGGATGTAAACATATCTTTTCTCTATTCAAAACAGCTTTGCTAATTTGACACCAATTTTCAATACACCGTATGATACACCGTATATATTATCAAAAGAAATTTTTCTTGCACACAAATCAATGTAAAATAAATTATTAAAAAACAAAATTAGTATGTATTGTGTAGTCAATTACGGTGTAGGTGTTAAAAATGGATGTAAACATATCTTTTCTCTATTCAAAACAGCTTTGCTAATTTGACACCAATTTTCAATACACCGTATATATTATCAAAAGAAATTTTTCTTGCACACAAATCAATGTAAAATAAATTATTAAAAAACAAAATTAGTATGTATTGTGTAGTCAATTACGGTGTAGGTGTTAAAAATGGATGTAAACATATCTTTTCTCTATTCAAAACAGCTTTGCTAATTTGACACCAATTTTCAATACACCGTATGATACACCGTATATATTATCAAAAGAAATTTTTCTTGCACACAAATCAATGTAAAATAAATTATTAAAAAACAAAATTAGTATGTATTGTGTAGTCAATTACGGTGTAGGTGTTAAAAATGGATGTAAACATATCTTTTCTCTATTCAAAACAGCTTTGCTAATTTGACACCAATTTTCAATACACCGTATATATTATCAAAAGAAATTTTTCTTGCACACAAATCAATGTAAAATAAATTATTAAAAAACAAAATTAGTATGTATTGTGTAGTCAATTACGGTGTAGGTGTTAAAAATGGATGTAAACATATCTTTTCTCTATTCAAAACAGCTTTGCTAATTTGACACCAATTTTCAATACACCGTATGATACACCGTATATATTATCAAAAGAAATTTTTCTTGCACACAAATCAATGTAAAATAAATTATTAAAAAACAAAATTAGTATGTATTGTGTAGTCAATTACGGTGTAGGTGTTAAAAATGGATGTAAACATATCTTTTCTCTATTCAAAACAGCTTTGCTAATTTGACACCAATTTTCAATACACCGTATGATACACCGTATATATTATCAAAAGAAATTTTTCTTGCACACAAATCAATGTAAAATAAATTATTAAAAAACAAAATTAGTATGTATTGTGTAGTCAATTACGGTGTAGGTGTTAAAAATGGATGTAAACATATCTTTTCTCTATTCAAAACAGCTTTGCTAATTTGACACCAATTTTCAATACACCGTATATATTATCAAAAGAAATTTTTCTTGCACACAAATCAATGTAAAATAAATTATTAAAAAACAAAATTAGTATGTATTGTGTAGTCAATTACGGTGTAGGTGTTAAAAATGGATGTAAACATATCTTTTCTCTATTCAAAACAGCTTTGCTAATTTGACACCAATTTTCAATACACCGTATGATACACCGTATATATTATCAAAAGAAATTTTTCTTGCACACAAATCAATGTAAAATAAATTATTAAAAAACAAAATTAGTATGTATTGTGTAGTCAATTACGGTGTAGGTGTTAAAAATGGATGTAAACATATCTTTTCTCTATTCAAAACAGCTTTGCTAATTTGACACCAATTTTCAATACACCGTATATATTATCAAAAGAAATTTTTCTTGCACACAAATCAATGTAAAATAAATTATTAAAAAAAAAATTAGTATGTATTGTGTAGTCAATTACGGTGTAGGTGTTAAAAATGGATGTAAACATATCTTTTCTCTATTCAAAACAGCTTTGCTAATTTGACACCAATTTTCAATACACCGTATGATACACCGTATATATTATCAAAAGAAATTTTTCTTGCACACAAATCAATGTAAAATAAATTATTAAAAAACAAAATTAGTATGTATTGTGTAGTCAATTACGGTGTAGGTGTTAAAAATGGATGTAAACATATCTTTTCTCTATTCAAAACAGCTTTGTTAATTTGACACCAATTTTCAATACACCGTATGATACACCGTATATATATCAAAAGAAATTTTTCTTGCACACAAATCAATGTAAAATAAATTATTAAAAAACAAAATTAGTATGTATTGTGTAGTCAATTACGGTGTAGGTGTTAAAAATGGATGTAAACATATCTTTTCTCTATTCAAAACAGCTTTGCTAATTTGACACCAATTTTCAATACACCGTATGATACACCGTATATATTATCAAAAGAAATTTTTCTTGCACACAAATCAATGTAAAATAAATTATTAAAAAACAAAATTAGTATGTATTGTGTAGTCAATTACGGTGTAGGTGTTAAAAATGGATGTAAACATATCTTTTCTCTATTCAAAACAGCTTTGCTAATTTGACACCAATTTTCAATACACCGTATGATACACCGTATATATTATCAAAAGAAATTTTTCTTGCACACAAATCAATGTAAAATAAATTATTAAAAAACAAAATTAGTATGTATTGTGTAGTCAATTACGGTGTAGGTGTTAAAAATGGATGTAAACATATCTTTTCTCTATTCAAAACAGCTTTGCTAATTTGACACCAATTTTCAATACACCGTATATATTATCAAAAGAAATTTTTCTTGCACACAAATCAATGTAAAATAAATTATTAAAAAACAAAATTAGTATGTATTGTGTAGTCAATTACGGTGTAGGTGTTAAAAATGGATGTAAACATATCTTTTCTCTATTCAAAACAGCTTTGCTAATTTGACACCAATTTTCAATACACCGTATGATACACCGTATATATTATCAAAAGAAATTTTTCTTGCACACAAATCAATGTAAAATAAATTATTAAAAAACAAAATTAGTATGTATTGTGTAGTCAATTACGGTGTAGGTGTTAAAAATGGATGTAAACATATCTTTTCTCTATTCAAAACAGCTTTGCTAATTTGACACCAATTTTCAATACACCGTATATATTATCAAAAGAAATTTTTCTTGCACACAAATCAATGTAAAATAAATTATTAAAAAACAAAATTAGTATGTATTGTGTAGTCAATTACGGTGTAGGTGTTAAAAATGGATGTAAACATATCTTTTCTCTATTCAAAACAGCTTTGCTAATTTGACACCAATTTTCAATACACCGTATGATACACCGTATATATTATCAAAAGAAATTTTTCTTGCACACAAATCAATGTAAAATAAATTATTAAAAAACAAAATTAGTATGTATTGTGTAGTCAATTACGGTGTAGGTGTTAAAAATGGATGTAAACATATCTTTTCTCTATTCAAAACAGCTTTGCTAATTTGACACCAATTTTCAATACACCGTATGATACACCGTATATATTATCAAAAGAAATTTTTCTTGCACACAAATCAATGTAAAATAAATTATTAAAAAACAAAATTAGTATGTATTGTGTAGTCAATTACGGTGTAGGTGTTAAAAATGGATGTAAACATATCTTTTCTCTATTCAAAACAGCTTTGCTAATTTGACACCAATTTTCAATACACCGTATATATTATCAAAAGAAATTTTTCTTGCACACAAATCAATGTAAAATAAATTATTAAAAAACAAAATTAGTATGTATTGTGTAGTCAATTACGGTGTAGGTGTTAAAAATGGATGTAAACATATCTTTTCTCTATTCAAAACAGCTTTGCTAATTTGACACCAATTTTCAATACACCGTATGATACACCGTATATATTATCAAAAGAAATTTTTCTTGCACACAAATCAATGTAAAATAAATTATTAAAAAACAAAATTAGTATGTATTGTGTAGTCAATTACGGTGTAGGTGTTAAAAATGGATGTAAACATATCTTTTCTCTATTCAAAACAGCTTTGCTAATTTGACACCAATTTTCAATACACCGTATATATTATCAAAAGAAATTTTTCTTGCACACAAATCAATGTAAAATAAATTATTAAAAAAAAATTAGTATGTATTGTGTAGTCAATTACGGTGTAGGTGTTAAAAATGGATGTAAACATATCTTTTCTCTATTCAAAACAGCTTTGCTAATTTGACACCAATTTTCAATACACCGTATGATACACCGTATATATTATCAAAAGAAATTTTTCTTGCACACAAATCAATGTAAAATAAATTATTAAAAAACAAAATTAGTATGTATTGTGTAGTCAATTACGGTGTAGGTGTTAAAAATGGATGTAAACATATCTTTTCTCTATTCAAAACAGCTTTGTTAATTTGACACCAATTTTCAATACACCGTATGATACACCGTATATATATCAAAAGAAATTTTTCTTGCACACAAATCAATGTAAAATAAATTATTAAAAAACAAAATTAGTATGTATTGTGTAGTCAATTACGGTGTAGGTGTTAAAAATGGATGTAAACATATCTTTTCTCTATTCAAAACAGCTTTGCTAATTTGACACCAATTTTCAATACACCGTATGATACACCGTATATATTATCAAAAGAAATTTTTCTTGCACACAAATCAATGTAAAATAAATTATTAAAAAACAAAATTAGTATGTATTGTGTAGTCAATTACGGTGTAGGTGTTAAAAATGGATGTAAACATATCTTTTCTCTATTCAAAACAGCTTTGCTAATTTGACACCAATTTTCAATACACCGTATGATACACCGTATATATTATCAAAAGAAATTTTTCTTGCACACAAATCAATGTAAAATAAATTATTAAAAAACAAAATTAGTATGTATTGTGTAGTCAATTACGGTGTAGGTGTTAAAAATGGATGTAAACATATCTTTTCTCTATTCAAAACAGCTTTGCTAATTTGACACCAATTTTCAATACACCGTATATATTATCAAAAGAAATTTTTCTTGCACACAAATCAATGTAAAATAAATTATTAAAAAACAAAATTAGTATGTATTGTGTAGTCAATTACGGTGTAGGTGTTAAAAATGGATGTAAACATATCTTTTCTCTATTCAAAACAGCTTTGCTAATTTGACACCAATTTTCAATACACCGTATGATACACCGTATATATTATCAAAAGAAATTTTTCTTGCACACAAATCAATGTAAAATAAATTATTAAAAAACAAAATTAGTATGTATTGTGTAGTCAATTACGGTGTAGGTGTTAAAAATGGATGTAAACATATCTTTTCTCTATTCAAAACAGCTTTGCTAATTTGACACCAATTTTCAATACACCGTATATATTATCAAAAGAAATTTTTCTTGCACACAAATCAATGTAAAATAAATTATTAAAAAACAAAATTAGTATGTATTGTGTAGTCAATTACGGTGTAGGTGTTAAAAATGGATGTAAACATATCTTTTCTCTATTCAAAACAGCTTTGCTAATTTGACACCAATTTTCAATACACCGTATGATACACCGTATATATTATCAAAAGAAATTTTTCTTGCACACAAATCAATGTAAAATAAATTATTAAAAAACAAAATTAGTATGTATTGTGTAGTCAATTACGGTGTAGGTGTTAAAAATGGATGTAAACATATCTTTTCTCTATTCAAAACAGCTTTGCTAATTTGACACCAATTTTCAATACACCGTATGATACACCGTATATATTATCAAAAGAAATTTTTCTTGCACACAAATCAATGTAAAATAAATTATTAAAAACAAAATTAGTATGTATTGTGTAGTCAATTACGGTGTAGGTGTTAAAAATGGATGTAAACATATCTTTTCTCTATTCAAAACAGCTTTGCTAATTTGACACCAATTTTCAATACACCGTATATATTATCAAAAGAAATTTTTCTTGCACACAAATCAATGTAAAATAAATTATTAAAAAACAAAATTAGTATGTATTGTGTAGTCAATTACGGTGTAGGTGTTAAAAATGGATGTAAACATATCTTTTCTCTATTCAAAACAGCTTTGCTAATTTGACACCAATTTTCAATACACCGTATGATACACCGTATATATTATCAAAAGAAATTTTTCTTGCACACAAATCAATGTAAAATAAATTATTAAAAAACAAAATTAGTATGTATTGTGTAGTCAATTACGGTGTAGGTGTTAAAAATGGATGTAAACATATCTTTTCTCTATTCAAAACAGCTTTGCTAATTTGACACCAATTTTCAATACACCGTATATATTATCAAAAGAAATTTTTCTTGCACACAAATCAATGTAAAATAAATTATTAAAAAAAAAATTAGTATGTATTGTGTAGTCAATTACGGTGTAGGTGTTAAAAATGGATGTAAACATATCTTTTCTCTATTCAAAACAGCTTTGCTAATTTGACACCAATTTTCAATACACCGTATGATACACCGTATATATTATCAAAAGAAATTTTTCTTGCACACAAATCAATGTAAAATAAATTATTAAAAAACAAAATTAGTATGTATTGTGTAGTCAATTACGGTGTAGGTGTTAAAAATGGATGTAAACATATCTTTTCTCTATTCAAAACAGCTTTGCTAATTTGACACCAATTTTCAATACACCGTATGATACACCGTATATATTATCAAAAGAAATTTTTCTTGCACACAAATCAATGTAAAATAAATTATTAAAAAACAAAATTAGTATGTATTGTGTAGTCAATTACGGTGTAGGTGTTAAAAATGGATGTAAACATATCTTTTCTCTATTCAAAACAGCTTTGCTAATTTGACACCAATTTTCAATACACCGTATGATACACCGTATATATTATCAAAAGAAATTTTTCTTGCACACAAATCAATGTAAAATAAATTATTAAAAAACAAAATTAGTATGTATTGTGTAGTCAATTACGGTGTAGGTGTTAAAAATGGATGTAAACATATCTTTTCTCTATTCAAAACAGCTTTGCTAATTTGACACCAATTTTCAATACACCGTATGATACACCGTATATATTATCAAAAGAAATTTTTCTTGCACACAAATCAATGTAAAATAAATTATTAAAAAACAAAATTAGTATGTATTGTGTAGTCAATTACGGTGTAGGTGTTAAAAATGGATGTAAACATATCTTTTCTCTATTCAAAACAGCTTTGCTAATTTGACACCAATTTTCAATACACCGTATATATTATCAAAAGAAATTTTTCTTGCACACAAATCAATGTAAAATAAATTATTAAAAAACAAAATTAGTATGTATTGTGTAGTCAATTACGGTGTAGGTGTTAAAAATGGATGTAAACATATCTTTTCTCTATTCAAAACAGCTTTGCTAATTTGACACCAATTTTCAATACACCGTATGATACACCGTATATATTATCAAAAGAAATTTTTCTTGCACACAAATCAATGTAAAATAAATTATTAAAAAACAAAATTAGTATGTATTGTGTAGTCAATTACGGTGTAGGTGTTAAAAATGGATGTAAACATATCTTTTCTCTATTCAAAACAGCTTTGCTAATTTGACACCAATTTTCAATACACCGTATGATACACCGTATATATTATCAAAAGAAATTTTTCTTGCACACAAATCAATGTAAAATAAATTATTAAAAAACAAAATTAGTATGTATTGTGTAGTCAATTACGGTGTAGGTGTTAAAAATGGATGTAAACATATCTTTTCTCTATTCAAAACAGCTTTGCTAATTTGACACCAATTTTCAATACACCGTATGATACACCGTATATATTATCAAAAGAAATTTTTCTTGCACACAAATCAATGTAAAATAAATTATTAAAAAACAAAATTAGTATGTATTGTGTAGTCAATTACGGTGTAGGTGTTAAAAATGGATGTAAACATATCTTTTCTCTATTCAAAACAGCTTTGCTAATTTGACACCAATTTTCAATACACCGTATGATACACCGTATATATTATCAAAAGAAATTTTTCTTGCACACAAATCAATGTAAAATAAATTATTAAAAAACAAAATTAGTATGTATTGTGTAGTCAATTACGGTGTAGGTGTTAAAAATGGATGTAAACATATCTTTTCTCTATTCAAAACAGCTTTGCTAATTTGACACCAATTTTCAATACACCGTATGATACACCGTATATATTATCAAAAGAAATTTTTCTTGCACACAAATCAATGTAAAATAAATTATTAAAAAACAAAATTAGTATGTATTGTGTAGTCAATTACGGTGTAGGTGTTAAAAATGGATGTAAACATATCTTTTCTCTATTCAAAACAGCTTTGCTAATTTGACACCAATTTTCAATACACCGTATGATACACCGTATATATTATCAAAAGAAATTTTTCTTGCACACAAATCAATGTAAAATAAATTATTAAAAAACAAAATTAGTATGTATTGTGTAGTCAATTACGGTGTAGGTGTTAAAAATGGATGTAAACATATCTTTTCTCTATTCAAAACAGCTTTGCTAATTTGACACCAATTTTCAATACACCGTATGATACATATATATCAAAAGAAATTTTTCTTGCACACAAATCAATGTAAAATAAATTATTAAAAAACAAAATTAGTATGTATTGTGTAGTCAATTACGGTGTAGGTGTTAAAAATGGATGTAAACATATCTTTTCTCTATTCAAAACAGCTTTGCTAATTTGACACCAATTTTCAATACACCGTATATATTATCAAAAGAAATTTTTCTTGCACACAAATCAATGTAAAATAAATTATTAAAAAACAAAATTAGTATGTATTGTGTAGTCAATTACGGTGTAGGTGTTAAAAATGGATGTAAACATATCTTTTCTCTATTCAAAACAGCTTTGCTAATTTGACACCAATTTTCAATACACCGTATGATACACCGTATATATTATCAAAAGAAATTTTTCTTGCACACAAATCAATGTAAAATAAATTATTAAAAAACAAAATTAGTATGTATTGTGTAGTCAATTACGGTGTAGGTGTTAAAAATGGATGTAAACATATCTTTTCTCTATTCAAAACAGCTTTGCTAATTTGACACCAATTTTCAATACACCGTATGATACACCGTATATATTATCAAAAGAAATTTTTCTTGCACACAAATCAATGTAAAATAAATTATTAAAAAACAAAATTAGTATGTATTGTGTAGTCAATTACGGTGTAGGTGTTAAAAATGGATGTAAACATATCTTTTCTCTATTCAAAACAGCTTTGCTAATTTGACACCAATTTTCAATACACCGTATGATACACCGTATATATTATCAAAAGAAATTTTTCTTGCACACAAATCAATGTAAAATAAATTATTAAAAAACAAAATAGTATGTATTGTGTAGTCAATTACGGTGTAGGTGTTAAAAATGGATGTAAACATATCTTTTCTCTATTCAAAACAGCTTTGCTAATTTGACACCAATTTTCAATACACCGTATGATACACCGTATATATTATCAAAAGAAATTTTTCTTGCACACAAATCAATGTAAAATAAATTATTAAAAAACAAAATTAGTATGTATTGTGTAGTCAATTACGGTGTAGGTGTTAAAAATGGATGTAAACATATCTTTTCTCTATTCAAAACAGCTTTGCTAATTTGACACCAATTTTCAATACACCGTATGATACACCGTATATATTATCAAAAGAAATTTTTCTTGCACACAAATCAATGTAAAATAAATTATTAAAAAACAAAATTAGTATGTATTGTGTAGTCAATTACGGTGTAGGTGTTAAAAATGGATGTAAACATATCTTTTCTCTATTCAAAACAGCTTTGCTAATTTGACACCAATTTTCAATACACCGTATATATTATCAAAAGAAATTTTTCTTGCACACAAATCAATGTAAAATAAATTATTAAAAAACAAAATTAGTATGTATTGTGTAGTCAATTACGGTGTAGGTGTTAAAAATGGATGTAAACATATCTTTTCTCTATTCAAAACAGCTTTGCTAATTTGACACCAATTTTCAATACACCGTATGATACACCGTATATATTATCAAAAGAAATTTTTCTTGCACACAAATCAATGTAAAATAAATTATTAAAAAACAAAATTAGTATGTATTGTGTAGTCAATTACGGTGTAGGTGTTAAAAATGGATGTAAACATATCTTTTCTCTATTCAAAACAGCTTTGCTAATTTGACACCAATTTTCAATACACCGTATATATTATCAAAAGAAATTTTTCTTGCACACAAATCAATGTAAAATAAATTATTAAAAAACAAAATTAGTATGTATTGTGTAGTCAATTACGGTGTAGGTGTTAAAAATGGATGTAAACATATCTTTTCTCTATTCAAAACAGCTTTGCTAATTTGACACCAATTTTCAATACACCGTATGATACACCGTATATATTATCAAAAGAAATTTTTCTTGCACACAAATCAATGTAAAATAAATTATTAAAAAACAAAATTAGTATGTATTGTGTAGTCAATTACGGTGTAGGTGTTAAAAATGGATGTAAACATATCTTTTCTCTATTCAAAACAGCTTTGCTAATTTGACACCAATTTTCAATACACCGTATATATTATCAAAAGAAATTTTTCTTGCACACAAATCAATGTAAAATAAATTATTAAAAAACAAAATTAGTATGTATTGTGTAGTCAATTACGGTGTAGGTGTTAAAAATGGATGTAAACATATCTTTTCTCTATTCAAAACAGCTTTGCTAATTTGACACCAATTTTCAATACACCGTATGATACACCGTATATATTATCAAAAGAAATTTTTCTTGCACACAAATCAATGTAAAATAAATTATTAAAAAACAAAATTAGTATGTATTGTGTAGTCAATTACGGTGTAGGTGTTAAAAATGGATGTAAACATATCTTTTCTCTATTCAAAACAGCTTTGCTAATTTGACACCAATTTTCAATACACCGTATATATTATCAAAAGAAATTTTTCTTGCACACAAATCAATGTAAAATAAATTATTAAAAAACAAAATTAGTATGTATTGTGTAGTCAATTACGGTGTAGGTGTTAAAAATGGATGTAAACATATCTTTTCTCTATTCAAAACAGCTTTGCTAATTTGACACCAATTTTCAATACACCGTATGATACACCGTATATATTATCAAAAGAAATTTTTCTTGCACACAAATCAATGTAAAATAAATTATTAAAAAACAAAATTAGTATGTATTGTGTAGTCAATTACGGTGTAGGTGTTAAAAATGGATGTAAACATATCTTTTCTCTATTCAAAACAGCTTTGCTAATTTGACACCAATTTTCAATACACCGTATGATACACCGTATATATTATCAAAAGAAATTTTTCTTGCACACAAATCAATGTAAAATAAATTATTAAAAAACAAAATTAGTATGTATTGTGTAGTCAATTACGGTGTAGGTGTTAAAAATGGATGTAAACATATCTTTTCTCTATTCAAAACAGCTTTGCTAATTTGACACCAATTTTCAATACACCGTATATATTATCAAAAGAAATTTTTCTTGCACACAAATCAATGTAAAATAAATTATTAAAAAACAAAATTAGTATGTATTGTGTAGTCAATTACGGTGTAGGTGTTAAAAATGGATGTAAACATATCTTTTCTCTATTCAAAACAGCTTTGCTAATTTGACACCAATTTTCAATACACCGTATGATACACCGTATATATTATCAAAAGAAATTTTTCTTGCACACAAATCAATGTAAAATAAATTATTAAAAAACAAAATTAGTATGTATTGTGTAGTCAATTACGGTGTAGGTGTTAAAAATGGATGTAAACATATCTTTTCTCTATTCAAAACAGCTTTGCTAATTTGACACCAATTTTCAATACACCGTATATATTATCAAAAGAAATTTTTCTTGCACACAAATCAATGTAAAATAAATTATTAAAAAACAAATTAGTATGTATTGTGTAGTCAATTACGGTGTAGGTGTTAAAAATGGATGTAAACATATCTTTTCTCTATTCAAAACAGCTTTGCTAATTTGACACCAATTTTCAATACACCGTATGATACACCGTATATATTATCAAAAGAAATTTTTCTTGCACACAAATCAATGTAAAATAAATTATTAAAAAACAAAATTAGTATGTATTGTGTAGTCAATTACGGTGTAGGTGTTAAAAATGGATGTAAACATATCTTTTCTCTATTCAAAACAGCTTTGTTAATTTGACACCAATTTTCAATACACCGTATGATACACCGTATATATATCAAAAGAAATTTTTCTTGCACACAAATCAATGTAAAATAAATTATTAAAAAACAAAATTAGTATGTATTGTGTAGTCAATTACGGTGTAGGTGTTAAAAATGGATGTAAACATATCTTTTCTCTATTCAAAACAGCTTTGCTAATTTGACACCAATTTTCAATACACCGTATGATACACCGTATATATTATCAAAAGAAATTTTTCTTGCACACAAATCAATGTAAAATAAATTATTAAAAACAAAATTAGTATGTATTGTGTAGTCAATTACGGTGTAGGTGTTAAAAATGGATGTAAACATATCTTTTCTCTATTCAAAACAGCTTTGCTAATTTGACACCAATTTTCAATACACCGTATGATACACCGTATATATTATCAAAAGAAATTTTTCTTGCACACAAATCAATGTAAAATAAATTATTAAAAAACAAAATTAGTATGTATTGTGTAGTCAATTACGGTGTAGGTGTTAAAAATGGATGTAAACATATCTTTTCTCTATTCAAAACAGCTTTGCTAATTTGACACCAATTTTCAATACACCGTATATATTATCAAAAGAAATTTTTCTTGCACACAAATCAATGTAAAATAAATTATTAAAAAACAAAATTAGTATGTATTGTGTAGTCAATTACGGTGTAGGTGTTAAAAATGGATGTAAACATATCTTTTCTCTATTCAAAACAGCTTTGCTAATTTGACACCAATTTTCAATACACCGTATGATACACCGTATATATTATCAAAAGAAATTTTTCTTGCACACAAATCAATGTAAAATAAATTATTAAAAAACAAAATTAGTATGTATTGTGTAGTCAATTACGGTGTAGGTGTTAAAAATGGATGTAAACATATCTTTTCTCTATTCAAAACAGCTTTGCTAATTTGACACCAATTTTCAATACACCGTATATATTATCAAAAGAAATTTTTCTTGCACACAAATCAATGTAAAATAAATTATTAAAAAACAAAATTAGTATGTATTGTGTAGTCAATTACGGTGTAGGTGTTAAAATGGATGTAAACATATCTTTTCTCTATTCAAAACAGCTTTGTTAATTTGACACCAATTTTCAATACACCGTATGATACACCGTATATATATCAAAAGAAATTTTTCTTGCACACAAATCAATGTAAAATAAATTATTAAAAAACAAAATTAGTATGTATTGTGTAGTCAATTACGGTGTAGGTGTTAAAAATGGATGTAAACATATCTTTTCTCTATTCAAAACAGCTTTGCTAATTTGACACCAATTTTCAATACACCGTATGATACACCGTATATATTATCAAAAGAAATTTTTCTTGCACACAAATCAATGTAAAATAAATTATTAAAAAACAAAATTAGTATGTATTGTGTAGTCAATTACGGTGTAGGTGTTAAAAATGGATGTAAACATATCTTTTCTCTATTCAAAACAGCTTTGCTAATTTGACACCAATTTTCAATACACCGTATATATTATCAAAAGAAATTTTTCTTGCACACAAATCAATGTAAAATAAATTATTAAAAACAAAATTAGTATGTATTGTGTAGTCAATTACGGTGTAGGTGTTAAAAATGGATGTAAACATATCTTTTCTCTATTCAAAACAGCTTTGCTAATTTGACACCAATTTTCAATACACCGTATGATACACCGTATATATTATCAAAAGAAATTTTTCTTGCACACAAATCAATGTAAAATAAATTATTAAAAAACAAAATTAGTATGTATTGTGTAGTCAATTACGGTGTAGGTGTTAAAAATGGATGTAAACATATCTTTTCTCTATTCAAAACAGCTTTGCTAATTTGACACCAATTTTCAATACACCGTATATATTATCAAAAGAAATTTTTCTTGCACACAAATCAATGTAAAATAAATTATTAAAAAACAAAATTAGTATGTATTGTGTAGTCAATTACGGTGTAGGTGTTAAAAATGGATGTAAACATATCTTTTCTCTATTCAAAACAGCTTTGCTAATTTGACACCAATTTTCAATACACCGTATGATACACCGTATATATTATCAAAAGAAATTTTTCTTGCACACAAATCAATGTAAAATAAATTATTAAAAAACAAAATTAGTATGTATTGTGTAGTCAATTACGGTGTAGGTGTTAAAAATGGATGTAAACATATCTTTTCTCTATTCAAAACAGCTTTGTTAATTTGACACCAATTTTCAATACACCGTATGATACACCGTATATATATCAAAAGAAATTTTTCTTGCACACAAATCAATGTAAAATAAATTATTAAAAAACAAAATTAGTATGTATTGTGTAGTCAATTACGGTGTAGGTGTTAAAAATGGATGTAAACATATCTTTTCTCTATTCAAAACAGCTTTGCTAATTTGACACCAATTTTCAATACACCGTATGATACACCGTATATATTATCAAAAGAAATTTTTCTTGCACACAAATCAATGTAAAATAAATTATTAAAAAACAAAATTAGTATGTATTGTGTAGTCAATTACGGTGTAGGTGTTAAAAATGGATGTAAACATATCTTTTCTCTATTCAAAACAGCTTTGCTAATTTGACACCAATTTTCAATACACCGTATATACACCGTATATATTATCAAAAGAAATTTTTCTTGCACACAAATCAATGTAAAATAAATTATTAAAAACAAAATTAGTATGTATTGTGTAGTCAATTACGGTGTAGGTGTTAAAAATGGATGTAAACATATCTTTTCTCTATTCAAAACAGCTTTGCTAATTTGACACCAATTTTCAATACACCGTATATATTATTAAAAGAAATTTTTCTTGCACACAAATCAATGTAAAATAAATTATTAAAAAACAAAATTAGTATGTATTGTGTAGTCAATTACGGTGTAGGTGTTAAAAATGGATGTAAACATATCTTTTCTCTATTCAAAACAGCTTTGCTAATTTGACACCAATTTTCAATACACCGTATGATACACCGTATATATTATCAAAAGAAATTTTTCTTGCACACAAATCAATGTAAAATAAATTATTAAAAACAAATTAGTATGTATTGTGTAGTCAATTACGGTGTAGGTGTTAAAAATGGATGTAAACATATCTTTTCTCTATTCAAAACAGCTTTGCTAATTTGACACCAATTTTCAATACACCGTATATATTATCAAAAGAAATTTTCTTGCACACAAATCAATGTAAATAAATTATTAAAAACAAAATTAGTATGTATTGTGTAGTCAATTACGGTGTAGGTGTTAAAAATGGATGTAAACATATCTTTTCTCTATTCAAAACAGCTTTGCTAATTTGACACCAATTTTCAATACACCGTATGATACACCGTATATATTATCAAAAGAAATTTTTCTTGCACACAAATCAATGTAAAATAAATTATTAAAAAACAAAATTAGTATGTATTGTGTAGTCAATTACGGTGTAGGTGTTAAAAATGGATGTAAACATATCTTTTCTCTATTCAAAACAGCTTTGCTAATTTGACACCAATTTTCAATACACCGTATATATTATCAAAAGAAATTTTTCTTGCACACAAATCAATGTAAAATAAATTATTAAAAAACAAAATTAGTATGTATTGTGTAGTCAATTACGGTGTAGGTGTTAAAATGGATGTAAACATATCTTTTCTCTATTCAAAACAGCTTTGCTAATTTGACACCAATTTTCAATACACCGTATGATACACCGTATATATTATCAAAAGAAATTTTTCTTGCACACAAATCAATGTAAAATAAATTATTAAAAAACAAAATTAGTATGTATTGTGTAGTCAATTACGGTGTAGGTGTTAAAAATGGATGTAAACATATCTTTTCTCTATTCAAAACAGCTTTGCTAATTTGACACCAATTTTCAATACACCGTATATATTATCAAAAGAAATTTTTCTTGCACACAAATCAATGTAAAATAAATTATTAAAAAACAAAATTAGTATGTATTGTGTAGTCAATTACGGTGTAGGTGTTAAAAATGGATGTAAACATATCTTTTCTCTATTCAAAACAGCTTTGCTAATTTGACACCAATTTTCAATACACCGTATGATACACCGTATATATTATCAAAAGAAATTTTTCTTGCACACAAATCAATGTAAAATAAATTATTAAAAAACAAATTAGTATGTATTGTGTAGTCAATTACGGTGTAGGTGTTAAAAATGGATGTAAACATATCTTTTCTCTATTCAAAACAGCTTTGCTAATTTGACACCAATTTTCAATACACCGTATGATACACCGTATATATTATCAAAAGAAATTTTTCTTGCACACAAATCAATGTAAAATAAATTATTAAAAAACAAATTAGTATGTATTGTGTAGTCAATTACGGTGTAGGTGTTAAAAATGGATGTAAACATATCTTTTCTCTATTCAAAACAGCTTTGCTAATTTGACACCAATTTTCAATACACCGTATGATACACCGTATATATTATCAAAAGAAATTTTTCTTGCACACAAATCAATGTAAAATAAATTATTAAAAAACAAAATTAGTATGTATTGTGTAGTCAATTACGGTGTAGGTGTTAAAAATGGATGTAAACATATCTTTTCTCTATTCAAAACAGCTTTGCTAATTTGACACCAATTTTCAATACACCGTATGATACACCGTATATATTATCAAAAGAAATTTTTCTTGCACACAAATCAATGTAAAATAAATTATTAAAAACAAAATTAGTATGTATTGTGTAGTCAATTACGGTGTAGGTGTTAAAAATGGATGTAAACATATCTTTTCTCTATTCAAAACAGCTTTGCTAATTTGACACCAATTTTCAATACACCGTATGATACACCGTATATATTATCAAAAGAAATTTTTCTTGCACACAAATCAATGTAAAATAAATTATTAAAAAACAAATTAGTATGTATTGTGTAGTCAATTACGGTGTAGGTGTTAAAAATGGATGTAAACATATCTTTTCTCTATTCAAAACAGCTTTGCTAATTTGACACCAATTTTCAATACACCGTATGATACACCGTATATATTATCAAAAGAAATTTTTCTTGCACACAAATCAATGTAAAATAAATTATTAAAAAACAAAATTAGTATGTATTGTGTAGTCAATTACGGTGTAGGTGTTAAAAATGGATGTAAACATATCTTTTCTCTATTCAAAACAGCTTTGCTAATTTGACACCAATTTTCAATACACCGTATATATTATCAAAAGAAATTTTTCTTGCACACAAATCAATGTAAAATAAATTATTAAAAAACAAAATTAGTATGTATTGTGTAGTCAATTACGGTGTAGGTGTTAAAAATGGATGTAAACATATCTTTTCTCTATTCAAAACAGCTTTGCTAATTTGACACCAATTTTCAATACACCGTATGATACACCGTATATATATCAAAAGAAATTTTCTTGCACACAAATCAATGTAAAATAAATTATTAAAAAACAAAATTAGTATGTATTGTGTAGTCAATTACGGTGTAGGTGTTAAAAATGGATGTAAACATATCTTTTCTCTATTCAAAACAGCTTTGCTAATTTGACACCAATTTTCAATACACCGTATGATACACCGTATATTATCAAAAGAAATTTTTCTTGCACACAAATCAATGTAAAATAAATTATTAAAAAACAAAATTAGTATGTATTGTGTAGTCAATTACGGTGTAGGTGTTAAAAATGGATGTAAACATATCTTTTCTCTATTCAAAACAGCTTTGCTAATTTGACACCAATTTTCAATACACCGTATGATACACCGTATATATTATCAAAAGAAATTTTTCTTGCACACAAATCAATGTAAAATAAATTATTAAAAAACAAAATTAGTATGTATTGTGTAGTCAATTACGGTGTAGGTGTTAAAAATGGATGTAAACATATCTTTTCTCTATTCAAAACAGCTTTGCTAATTTGACACCAATTTTCAATACACCGTATATATTATCAAAAGAAATTTTCTTGCACACAAATCAATGTAAAATAAATTATTAAAAAACAAAATTAGTATGTATTGTGTAGTCAATTACGGTGTAGGTGTTAAAAATGGATGTAAACATATCTTTTCTCTATTCAAAACAGCTTTGTTAATTTGACACCAATTTTCAATACACCGTATATATATCAAAAGAAATTTTTCTTGCACACAAATCAATGTAAAATAAATTATTAAAAAACAAAATTAGTATGTATTGTGTAGTCAATTACGGTGTAGGTGTTAAAAATGGATGTAAACATATCTTTTCTCTATTCAAAACAGCTTTGCTAATTTGACACCAATTTTCAATACACCGTATATATTATCAAAAGAAATTTTTCTTGCACACAAATCAATGTAAAATAAATTATTAAAAAACAAATTAGTATGTATTGTGTAGTCAATTACGGTGTAGGTGTTAAAAATGGATGTAAACATATCTTTTCTCTATTCAAAACAGCTTTGCTAATTTGACACCAATTTTCAATACACCGTATGATACACCGTATATATTATCAAAAGAAATTTTTCTTGCACACAAATCAATGTAAAATAAATTATTAAAAAACAAAATTAGTATGTATTGTGTAGTCAATTACGGTGTAGGTGTTAAAAATGGATGTAAACATATCTTTTCTCTATTCAAAACAGCTTTGCTAATTTGACACCAATTTTCAATACACCGTATGATACACCGTATATATTATCAAAAGAATTTTCTTGCACACAAATCAATGTAAAATAAATATTAAAAAAAAATTAGTATGTATTGTGTAGTCAATTACGGTGTAGGTGTTAAAAATGGATGTAAACATATCTTTTCTCTATTCAAAACAGCTTTGCTAATTTGACACCAATTTTCAATACACCGTATATATTATCAAAAGAAATTTTTCTTGCACACAAATCAATGTAAAATAAATTATTAAAAAACAAAATTAGTATGTATTGTGTAGTCAATTACGGTGTAGGTGTTAAAAATGGATGTAAACATATCTTTTCTCTATTCAAAACAGCTTTGCTAATTTGACACCAATTTTCAATACACCGTATGATACACCGTATATATTATCAAAAGAATTTTTCTTGCACACAAATCAATGTAAAATAAATTATTAAAAAACAAAATTAGTATGTATTGTGTAGTCAATTACGGTGTAGGTGTTAAAAATGGATGTAAACATATCTTTTCTCTATTCAAAACAGCTTTGCTAATTTGACACCAATTTTCAATACACCGTATATATTATCAAAAGAAATTTTTCTTGCACACAAATCAATGTAAAATAAATTATTAAAAAACAAAATTAGTATGTATTGTGTAGTCAATTACGGTGTAGGTGTTTAAAATGGATGTAAACATATCTTTTCTCTATTCAAAACAGCTTTGCTAATTTGACACCAATTTTCAATACACCGTATGATACACCGTATATATTATCAAAAGAAATTTTTCTTGCACACAAATCAATGTAAAATAAATTATTAAAAAACAAAATTAGTATGTATTGTGTAGTCAATTACGGTGTAGGTGTTAAAAATGGATGTAAACATATCTTTTCTCTATTCAAAACAGCTTTGCTAATTTGACACCAATTTTCAATACACCGTATATATTATCAAAAGAAATTTTTCTTGCACACAAATCAATGTAAAATAAATTATTAAAAAACAAAATTAGTATGTATTGTGTAGTCAATTACGGTGTAGGTGTTAAAAATGGATGTAAACATATCTTTTCTCTATTCAAAACAGCTTTGCTAATTTGACACCAATTTTCAATACACCGTATATATTATCAAAAGAAATTTTTCTTGCACACAAATCAATGTAAAATAAATTATTAAAAAACAAAATTAGTATGTATTGTGTAGTCAATTACGGTGTAGGTGTTAAAAATGGATGTAAACATATCTTTTCTCTATTCAAAACAGCTTTGCTAATTTGACACCAATTTTCAATACACCGTATGATACACCGTATATATTATCAAAAGAAATTTTTCTTGCACACAAATCAATGTAAAATAAATTATTAAAAAACAAAATTAGTATGTATTGTGTAGTCAATTACGGTGTAGGTGTTAAAAATGGATGTAAACATATCTTTTCTCTATTCAAAACAGCTTTGCTAATTTGACACCATTTTCAATACACCGTATGATACACCGTATATATTATCAAAAGAAATTTTTCTTGCACACAAATCAATGTAAAATAAATTATTAAAAAACAAAATTAGTATGTATTGTGTAGTCAATTACGGTGTAGGTGTTAAAAATGGATGTAAACATATCTTTTCTCTATTCAAAACAGCTTTGCTAATTTGACACCAATTTTCAATACACCGTATGATACACCGTATATATTATCAAAAGAAATTTTTCTTGCACACAAATCAATGTAAAATAAATTATTAAAAAACAAAATTAGTATGTATTGTGTAGTCAATTACGGTGTAGGTGTTAAAAATGGATGTAAACATATCTTTCTCTATTCAAAACAGCTTTGCTAATTTGACACCAATTTTCAATACACCGTATATATTATCAAAAGAAATTTTTCTTGCACACAAATCAATGTAAAATAAATTATTAAAAAACAAATTAGTATGTATTGTGTAGTCAATTACGGTGTAGGTGTTAAAAATGGATGTAAACATATCTTTTCTCTATTCAAAACAGCTTTGCTAATTTGACACCAATTTTCAATACACCGTATGATACACCGTATATATATCAAAAGAAATTTTCTTGCACACAAATCAATGTAAAATAAATTATTAAAAAACAAAATTAGTATGTATTGTGTAGTCAATTACGGTGTAGGTGTTAAAAATGGATGTAAACATATCTTTTCTCTATTCAAAACAGCTTTGCTAATTTGACACCAATTTTCATACACCGTATGATACACCGTATATATATCAAAAGAATTTTTCTTGCACACAAATCAATGTAAAATAAATTATTAAAAAACAAAATTAGTATGTATTGTGTAGTCAATTACGGTGTAGGTGTTAAAAATGGATGTAAACATATCTTTTCTCTATTCAAAACAGCTTTGCTAATTTGACACCAATTTTCAATACACCGTATATATTATCAAAAGAAATTTTTCTTGCACACAAATCAATGTAAAATAAATTATTAAAAAACAAAATTAGTATGTATTGTGTAGTCAATTACGGTGTAGGTGTTAAAAATGGATGTAAACATATATTTTCTCTATTCAAAACAGCTTTGCTAATTTGACACCAATTTTCAATACACCGTATGATACACCGTATATATTATCAAAAGAAATTTTTCTTGCACACAAATCAATGTAAAATAAATTATTAAAAAACAATATTAGTATGTATTGTGTAGTCAATTACGGTGTAGGTGTTAAAAATGGATGTAAACATATCTTTTCTCTATTCAAAACAGCTTTGCTAATTTGACACCAATTTTCAATACACCGTATGATACCGTATATATATCAAAAGAAATTTTTCTTGCACACAAATCAATGTAAAATAAATTATTAAAAAACAAAATTAGTATGTATTGTGTAGTCAATTACGGTGTAGGTGTTAAAAATGGATGTAAACATATCTTTTCTCTATTCAAAACAGCTTTGCTAATTTGACACCAATTTTCAATACACCGTATGATACACCGTATATATTATCAAAAGAAATTTTTCTTGCACACAAATCAATGTAAAATAAATTATTAAAAAACAAAATTAGTATGTATTGTGTAGTCAATTACGGTGTAGGTGTTAAAAATGGATGTAAACATATCTTTTCTCTATTCAAAACAGCTTTGCTAATTTGACACCAATTTTCAATACACCGTATATATTATCAAAAGAAATTTTTCTTGCACACAAATCAATGTAAAATAAAATATTAAAAAACAAAATTAGTATGTATTGTGTAGTCAATTACGGTGTAGGTGTTAAAAATGGATGTAAACATATCTTTTCTCTATTCAAAACAGCTTTGCTAATTTGACACCAATTTTCAATACACCGTATGATACACCGTATATATATCAAAAGAAATTTTTCTTGCACACAAATCAATGTAAAATAAATTATTAAAAAACAAAATTAGTATGTATTGTGTAGTCAATTACGGTGTAGGTGTTAAAAATGGATGTAAACATATCTTTTCTCTATTCAAACAGCTTTGCTAATTTGACACCAATTTTCAATACACCGTATGATACACCGTATATATTATCAAAAGAAATTTTTCTTGCACACAAATCAATGTAAAATAAATTATTAAAAAACAAAATTAGTATGTATTGTGTAGTCAATTACGGTGTAGGTGTTAAAAATGGATGTAAACATATCTTTTCTCTATTCAAAACAGCTTTGCTAATTTGACACCAATTTTCAATACACCGTATGATACACCGTATATATTATCAAAAGAAATTTTTCTTGCACACAATCAATGTAAAATAAATTATTAAAAAACAAAATTAGTATGGCTGTTTGTTATTGGCACTTTACGGTTTTGTATTTCTTCCCGTGGTCTATTGTGTAGTCAATTACGGTGTAGGTGTTAAAAATGGATGTAAACATATCTTTTCTCTATTCAAAACAGCTTTGCTAATTTGACACCAATTTTCAATACACCGTATATATTATCAAAAGAAATTTTTCTTGCACACAAATCAATGTAAAATAAATTATTAAAAAACAAAATTAGTATGTATTGTGTAGTCAATTACGGTGTAGGTGTTAAAAATGGATGTAAACATATCTTTTCTCTATTCAAAACAGCTTTGCTAATTTGACACCAATTTTCAATACACCTCATGATACACCAAGGGAAAGCTGGGTCCGTATATATATCAAAAGAAATTTTTCTTGCACACAAATCAATGTAAAATAAATTATTAAAAAACAAAATTAGTATGTATTGTGTAGTCAATTACGGTGTAGGTGTTAAAAATGGATGTAAACATATCTTTTCTCTATTCAAAACAGCTTTGCTAATTTGACACCAATTTTCAATACACCGTATGATACACCGTATATATTATCAAAAGAAATTTTTCTTGCACACAAATCAATGTAAAATAAATTATTAAAAAACAAAATTAGTATGTATTGTGTAGTCAATTACGGTGTAGGTGTTAAAAATGGATGTAAACATATCTTTTCTCTATTCAAAACAGCTTTGCTAATTTGACACCAATTTTCAATACACCGTATGATACACCGTATATATTATCAAAAGAAATTTTTCTTGCACACAAATCAATGTAAAATAAATTATTAAAAAACAAATTAGTATGTATTGTGTAGTCAATTACGGTGTAGGTGTTAAAAATGGATGTAAACATATCTTTTCTCTATTCAAACAGCTTTGCTAATTTGACACCAATTTTCAATACACCGTATGATACACCGTATATTATCAAAAGAATTTTTCTTGCACACAAATCAATGTAAAATAAATTATTAAAAAACAAAATTAGTATGTATTGTGTAGTCAATTACGGTGTAGGTGTTAAAATGGATGTAAACATATCTTTTCTCTATTCAAAACAGCTTTGCTAATTTGACACCAATTTTCAATACACCGTATATATTATCAAAAGAAATTTTTCTTGCACACAAATCAATGTAAAATAAATTATTAAAAAACAAAATTAGTATGTATTGTGTAGTCAATTACGGTGTAGGTGTTAAAAATGGATGTAAACATATCTTTTCTATTCAAAACAGCTTTGCTAATTTGACACCAATTTTCAATACACCGTATGATACACCGTATATATTATAAAAGAATTTTTCTTGCACACAAATCAATGTAAAATAAATTATTAAAAAACAAAATTAGTATGTATTGTGTAGTCAATTACGGTGTAGGTGTTAAAAATGGATGTAAACATATCTTTTCTCTATTCAAAACAGCTTTGCTAATTTGACACCAATTTTCAATACACCGTATATATTATCAAAAGAAATTTTTCTTGCACACAAATCAATGTAAAATAAATTATTAAAAAACAAAATTAGTATGTATTGTGTAGTCAATTACGGTGTAGGTGTTAAAAATGGATGTAAACATATCTTTTCTCTATTCAAAACAGCTTTGCTAATTTGACACCAATTTTCAATACACCGTATGATACACCGTATATCAAAAGAAATTTTTCTTGCACACAAATCAATGTAAAATAAATTATTAAAAAACAAAATTAGTATGTATTGTGTATCAATTACGGTGTAGGTGTTAAAAATGGATGTAAACATATCTTTTCTCTATTCAAAACAGCTTTGCTAATTTGACACCAATTTTCAATACACCGTATATATTATCAAAAGAAATTTTTCTTGCACACAAATCAATGTAAAATAAATTATTAAAAAACAAAATTAGTATGTATTGTGTAGTCAATTACGGTGTAGGTGTTAAAAATGGATGTAAACATATCTTTTCTCTATTCAAACAGCTTTGCTAATTTGACACCAATTTTCAATACACCGTATGATACACCCGTATATATTATCAAAAGAAATTTTTCTTGCACACAATCAATGTAAAATAAATTATTAAAAAACAAAATTAGTATGTATTGTGTAGTCAATTACGGTGTAGGTGTTAAAAATGGATGTAAACATATCTTTTCTCTATTCAAAACAGCTTTGCTAATTTGACACCAATTTCAATACACCGTATGATACACCGATATATTATCAAAAGAAATTTTTCTTGCACACAAATCAATGTAAAATAAATTATTAAAAAACAAAATTAGTATGTATTGTGTAGTCAATTACGGTGTAGTGTTTAAAAATGGATGTAAACATATCTTTTCTCTATTCAAAACAGCTTTGCTAATTTGACACCAATTTTCAATACACCGTATATATTATCAAAAGAAATTTTTCTTGCACACAAATCATGTAAAATAAATTATTAAAAAACAAAATTAGTATGTATTGTGTAGTCAATTACGGTGTAGGTGTTAAAAATGGATGTAACATATCTTTTCTCTATTCAAAACAGCTTTGCTAATTTGACACCAATTTTCAATACACCGTATGATACACCGTATATATTATCAAAAGAAATTTTTCTTGCACACAATCAATGTAAAATAAATTATTAAAAAACAAAATTAGTATGTATTGTGTAGTCAATTACGGTGTAGGTGTTAAAAATGGATGTAAACATATCTTTTCTCTATTCAAAACAGCTTTGCTAATTTGACACCAATTTCATACCCGTATGATACACCGTATATATTATCAAAAGAAATTTTTCTTGCACACAAATCAATGTAAAATAAATTATTAAAAAACAAAATTAGTATGTATTGTGTAGTCAATTACGGTGTAGGTGTTAAAAATGGATGTAAACATATCTTTTCTCTATTCAAAACAGCTTTGCTAATTTGACACCAATTTTCAATACACCGTATGATACACTATATATTATCAAAAGAAATTTTTCTTGCACACAATCAATGTAAAATAAATTATTAAAAAACAAAATTAGTATGTATTGTGTAGTCAATTACGGTGTAGGTGTTAAAAATGGATGTAAACATATCTTTTCTCTATTCAAAACAGCTTTGCTAATTGACACCAATTTCAATACACCGTATGATACACCGTATATATTATCAAAAGAAATTTTTTTGCACACATCAATGTAAAAAAATTATTAAAAAACAAAATTAGTATGTATTGTGTAGTCAATTACGGTGTAGGTGTTAAAAATGGATGTAAACATATCTTTTCTCTATTCAAAACAGCTTTGCTAATTTGACACCAATTTTCAATACACCGTATGATACACCGTATATATTATCAAAAGAAATTTTTCTTGCACACAATCATGTAAAATAAATTATTAAAAAACAAAATTAGTATGTATGTGTAGTCAATTACGGTGTAGGTGTTAAAAATGGATGTAAACATATCTTTTCTCTATTCAAAACAGCTTGCTAATTTGACACCAATTTTCAATACACCGATATACACCGATATATTAAAAAAGAAATTTTTCTTGCACACAAATCAATGTAAAATAATTATTAAAACACAAAATTAGTATGTATTGTGTAGTCAATTACGGTGTAGGTGTTAAAAATGGATGTAAACATATCTTTTCTCTATTCAAAACAGCTTTGCTAATTTGACACCAATTTTCAATACACCGTATTATACACCGTATATATTATCAAAAGAAATTTTTCTTGCACACAAATCAATGTAAAATAAATTATTAAAAAACAAAATTAGTATGTATTGTGTAGTCAATTACGGTGTAGGTGTTAAAAATGGATGTAAACATATCTTTTCCTATTCAAAACAGCTTTGCTAATTTGACACCAATTTTCAATACACCGTATGATACACCGTATATATTATCAAAAGAAATTTTTCTTGCACACAAATCAATGTAAAATAAATTATTAAAACAAAATTAGTATGTATTGTGTAGTCAATACGGTGTAGGTGTTAAAAATGGATGTAAACATATCTTTTCTCTATTCAAAACAGCTTTGCTATTTGACACCAATTTTCAATACACCGTATA